>NC_061111.1:162535270-162542027 GCF_002878395.1 Capsicum annuum | reverse complement strand
ATTCTTTAATTTTTTCTCTTAGTCTTTGTAATTCTTGTATATTATTTTGGAGGTATTCTAACTATTCTATATCTTTTGTTCTAAAATATTCAATTAAATTCTCTTTCATAAGTATTTCTGTTAATCTTATTTCTTTCATATCTTGTCTCCAATAGTTTAAATACTCATAGTCTATCATTTTATCCTAAAGTAGTTGTGATATTGTAAATTTCTTTGTAATAATTTATTCTAATTGTACTATATCTGATATTAAATTCTAGGTTATCTATTTCGTTAATTATCCTGTCTTTTTCGTCTATGAATAATTCCATGTCTAAATCTTATTCTAAACTGTCTTTTAATTCTAGTTGTTTTATGGTTTTATTTATCCAAATTAATCTTTTTTTTAATTGTTCTCTTCCTTTTTTAAGCTGGTTTTTATAATTAATTTCTTCATATAGCCAACTTTGTTTCTCTCTAACTTTTTGAATATATTCTAGCATTTTTAATCTGTATAATATCCATCTGAATAATAACTATCCGAATAATAATTTCTACCATAGAAATCTATATTTTCTAATTCATCTTCTATCCAATTAGTACTTAGTAACTCATCTTCATAATCAAATATTTTTTTCCATATTATTCTTTTTATGTCTTCTAATTCTAAGTCTTTTATGATATATAAAACTAGTATCTTAGTTTCATCAGATATATATCTTGTTATATTATCCATATTATGCTTAGGTTTCTACGAATAACTTGGATAACTTGGAATTGGATTCTAGTAATTAATTGTTTTATCATAGTATTTATTAATTGTTTGTTTTAATCTTAATAATTCCTCTATATTTTTATTAAGGAATTCTATATATTTTATATTTTTAGTTCTCATATACTCTTCTAAATTTGTTTTCATTAGTTTTTCTATTAATTTTATATTTTTCATATTCATTTTCCAATTTTCTAAATATACGTAATTTATCATGGTTGATGTGTAGGTTTGGTATGTAAGTATTTGCAAGAGTAGGTAGGTGTGGTATGTAATTTATTCTATTCATTAAATATTTATCAAATACTTTTTCCAATATGATTTTCTTATATCTACAATTTCTATATCCTTAAGTATTTACAAAACAAGTATTTTGAATTTATCTACCATTTCGTCAGATAAATAAATATTCATTTTTCATATGATACTTTTTCAAAATATTCCCTTCAACCATACACATAACAAAATATGATCATTTTAGATTACTATATGCTAGATTATTCTTAAATAACATGTTCTTCGGTCACTATTAGCATGGTAATCTGGATACTTTTCCCTTAGACAGCGCCTCTACTCTGGCTACTCCCCTATCACAGTATTCTTGCCACACTGGTTTCACCTTTAGGATGGCATAGTTCTTAGGAATTTTTCTCTTTTTCCACTTTGCTAATAAACTTCTTAACATACTATTCTTTGAATAATTCTACTATAAAGTAACTAACATGAACTTATTTTATCATATCATGATTGTCAGGAATTTATGAATTTAGCTACGCATAATCATAAATATAAATATTTGTTCTGGTAAATCTGATAATTCTAGATTTTTCATAGCTGTCTGATTCATAGCTTTTCCTTAGAAATATACCTGTTTTTTATTAAATAATTCAAAAGTTTTTTGTATACAAGAGAGGGTTTTGCTTCAACTCATGAAGGCTTGCCCTTCATCTGAGCGGATGCTCCTCTATTTATAATCTAAAAAAAATAGAGAAAACGTGTATCCTATTGACATCTTTACACCTGTCCTAATATAACTCTACAAAAACTGCTTTACAAAAAGTAGAAATCAAAAAGTCTTAAAGGCTACTTAAGACTAATAATGATAGGTGTCAAAAAGTCAAGAGTAATAATGGCACTCTAATAATGCTATACATTTTACGTAAAAATAAGTTAAAAAACTAACTATTCTGCCATATGTCGCTTTCTAACTTGTCTCCTTTGTCTTTTATTTCTCTATTATTGATCCGTTGTTATTTTCTTTTTCTCGTATCTGCTGATTTTTTATCTTCTTTCTATTGTAGCATCACATCTGGAATAAAGTTGTGTCTTTCACTACATCTGCTGCATATGTGGTCATCGTATCTTTGGCCAACTTGTTTACAAAATTGATCCCTAACTTCTTCTGAAATAACTCCTTTCGTAATAGATCTTGTGACTAGTAACTCTTCTGGTTTTAGGATCGTTATGATCCATTTTCTTATCTCTTCTATGTCATTTTCTCTAATATTTTTACAAGCAGAGTAAATCAATAATTGATTTTTGTTATAGTAAATCCAAACTGGGTTTTGATTTATATAATTATTTGCTAACTCAATCAACATACTGCTAAATCCAATAACTTTCTTGTTTCGGTAGAAGTCCGGTATCTGATTTTTGGTTATCTTTTCTTGTTCGCATATTTCTTCAGGGATAATATAGTCTCGTGTCATTCCTATCTTGACAACAGTAATTGTCTATTTTATTTCATCAAAAAATATTTCTACTGGTGCTGAGTAGAAACGGACATAGAATAACTGTCCCTTCGTAATCCTTTTATAATCCATAAATTTTTTGTGAATATCTGGAATTCTTGTTAACTCTTCTCCAGTAATTGTGTAAACTGTAAATAATAGTCCATAATAGTAACATGAAGAAATTAAGTTTGCAATGGTACCAGGCAAAGCAATAAGTTTGTTATAGTTCTGACATTTTTGTGTAATATATCCCTTGTTTTGTTTTGCTTAATCTTTATTCTGGATAGGTTTTGTATTTAACAATTTTTGTAAGGTATAAATATTATCAATATATGTACGAGTACTATGGTTATAAGTCTGCTTTTGTTGTTGAGTGATTCGGAATATGTGTGTATCTGGGGAGGTATAGATGACTCTGATTTTTGTATATTTGGTGTATATGGTTTTGAGAATATCTGGTTGAGGTTATAATTCTTTTTCTTTGGTGGTTCAGGTTTATTTTGAGTGACTATATTCTTTTCCTTGGATACATCACTTGCGCCTGCAGTTATAACTGTAATTTCGTTAGTAATTTGAATTTTTAGGTGTTTCTCATCGTCACCTTCTAGGTCTAGTTTTTTAATGTGCTCTTCCTGCACAGTATCTTTGCTAATAGCTTCTTGTTTTTTATAGTGCCTAACCTGCAGTTTTACATTTGTAACTTTAGTAGTTAATGTGATAACTCGTTTTTGTAATAACTTCATTTGTTCAAACACTTGTAATATTAAGTTTGTTTGGGTATCTTTGACATCAGCTTCTTCCATTGGTAAATCAGTTTGAGTAACTTTGTCTTGATATGTAATCTGCAACAACATTCTTGTCAGTCTTGATTACTTCAATTGTAAATGTAAAATTTAATATATTCAATACTAATCTCCGAATTTTCTTCGTCGTAACTGAGTTTTGTATTTTTCTTGTTAACCACTATCGAATCTGGGTATTATCTGTTCTCACAATAAATTTGTTATATACAATATATGGTTCAAAGGCTAATAAACATTTATATAATGAACATAATTTTTTTCTATTTATTTCACATTTTATTTTTGTTTCATTAAATCTACCTGAGTAATATCTACAATGATGTTCTATTTTTTCATTTTTGTACCTATATTTAAGTATTCCTCCATAACTATATACACTTGCATCTGCTTCTACTATATGTGTAAATTTTTTATTTTCGTCTAGGAATTGTAATTTTGATAATTCTTTACAAAGTATTTTTATTTTCTGAACTTGTTTTTTACCTTCTTCGTTGTAATTATATTCTACATCCTATTTTAATTTTTTCTGTAAAGGCTTTAGGTTTTCTGCTAATTTTGGTATATATTCTCTTACTTGGTTTACTAATCCTAAAAATGATTGTAATTTCTTTTTTGTATCTAACTCTTCTTTTGAATTTATTATTTTTTGTATTATATGTTGTTGCATTTTTACTCCACTTTTATCTATTTGTATTCTTAAAAATTCTATCTGGTTTTTCATAATTTCAGCTTTCTTTTCACTTAAACTTATTCCTGATTTTTCTATTATATCTGTAAATTGTTCTAGTAATTCTAAATGTTCTTTTTAAGTTTTTGTATATAGTAGTATATCATCTATGTATACTATACAATTAGGTAATTGTTTAAAATAACTATCCATAAAATGTTGCTATCTACCTGGTGCATTTTTATATCCAAATGGTAATACATTCCATTCATAAAATCCTTGTGGTACTGTAAATGCGGTTAATTCCTTAGAATCTTCATCTAACTTTAAGTGGTAAAATCCTGATTTACAGTCAAATTTACTAAAGTAGTTATATCCTTGTATTTGTCTTATTTTCAATATCTTATTTGGTATTAGATAATTGTATGTCATAGTTTTTGCATTTAAATTTCTATAGTCAATAACTATTCTACTTTTTCCTCTTTTTTGTTCACTATGTTTATTTACTATAAATGCTGGACTATTATATTTACTATTGCTTTTTTGTATATATTGTTTTTCTAATAATTCATCTATATGCATTTTAAATTCTTTTAAATCATCAAAATTGTATGTTAATGGTTTTTGAGTTATTATGCTATTTTTATCTATTAATTCAATTTTTATAGTAGTTTTATGTTTTTTCCATCCTTTTAATGTATTGTCTTAATTTTTTCTTTATTATTTCTACCTTATATATTGAAAATATAGTTATTTCTTTTTTATTTATCGAAAATACAACTAGTTCTACCGTGTCTTCTGCATTTTTTATATTTTCTAACTTTTGTGTAATTTTTTCACTTCCTTCTATCCAATCAGTTTTCTTTCTTATTTTATTAATATCTCTTTTTGCTCTTACTTTTTGTTTACATGGTGTTGTAAACCACCAATCTGTTTTAGTTATTATATGTGGGTATAATTTATCTAAAAATGGCATTCCTAAAAGGATATCTTTTAATGTTAGTTCATAATTATAGATTTCTTCTATTGTTATTATTTTATCTCATATCTGTATTTTTACATTTTTAGCTTTATATGTAATTAAACTTCCTTCATTATTAAATCCTTTGACTGCTATTGGTGTTTTTAATTTATCTCATTTACTTTCTGGTAAACAGTTGTATCTACATAAGTTTTTTCTTCTGCTCCTGTATCTATCATAGGTGTATAATACCTATTATAATATCCTTCTACTATTATTTTTACAAGTACATATATTTTCATCTCATGTTAAAGTTCTTTTTATGAATAATTTCTCTTTATTATATGTTATAGATAATTGCGTATGTTCTATATATTATATTTGTTTTTTGCATTTCTTCCTTTATTTCAAATTCTATTTTTATTTTCCTAACTCCTATTACTATTTCTTTTTCTGTCGTATGCTTAATGTTTATTAGACTCCTTGGTAGACCTGGGCATATATTACAATTAGATTTTATTTCTTCACTTTTTACTAGATATTTTGCTATATAATTTTCTTCTTGTCCTGTGTTTAAGAGTATTAAATATTCTTTTTCATTTATTGTTCCTGTTATGTAATATTGGTTTGAATTAACTGTTGAAGTTGTTTCATAATTTGTTCTTTTTTATGAGCTTGATGATTCTGGTTTTTCGTGAGCTATTCTTTTTTATGTACTTATTCTATCATTTATTATTTCTAAATCTTCTTCTATGTCTATATTTTTGTAACTATAATCATTATTATCAATTGTTTTACGAATTGTTCAAAAGGACTTTCTATTTGTATTTTATTAATTTTATTTTTTCTTGTTATTTTATGTTTTGTTGTTAATATATATAGATTTTTACATCTTGCTGTAAATATTTTACTTCCTGGAGTTAGTTGTATTCCTGATATTTTCCAATATAATACTAATGATTTATCTATATTTTTATCTGTTATTGCTACTTAATAATTCGCACTTATTATAAATTTAAATTTTTGGTATATTAAATTCCTTTTATAGCAGTTATTATACCTCTTTCTATAGGTTTTATAATTATATCATTTGCTAAATATAATTCTATTGATGTATCTATTCCTTCTCTAAAATATGCTTTTATCAATATCTCTGTTCCTCCAAGGTGTACATATTTTATTGAGTCTTTACTTTTTATATCGTTTATTTCTTTATTAATTATTCTTTTTGTTACTAGTGGTGTACTAGTTCTTCCTTTTGCATATCTACAGTCTATTACATGTTCCTTTTGGCTTACTACATAATATTCCTCCTTTTCTCTACTAAATATATTTTTTATTGTTGGTATGTTAAATATTTTTCTACACTTAGGTCTAACTCTTTTCCTTTTATTTCGTCAAATATATTACTGTCAAATATTATTTTTTGATCTGTTCCTTCTTCATTTAAATATTCTTTCTTTGTTATTATTTTTATATCTTCTTCAGTTATTTGGTTCATTTTTATATCTTGTTCAGTCATTTGATTCATCTAATTCACTATCTATTTCATTAATAGTTTCATTCTCCGAAATTTCATATATACTATCTTCACTTTCTAATTCATAATCTATATAATCTATTTGCATATATTTTGTATTTTCTCTTTCTATTTTTGATATTTGTTTCTTTTTTGGGTTTTTTGGTAATTTACAATCTCTAGCTAAATGTCCTAGTTTTCCACAATTATAACAAGTACATTCTTTTATAGATTTCTTTTTCCTATATGGTCTTTTATGTTTATAATCTTTTTTTACATAATATCTTTTTCTTGGTTTCTTATACTTATATTTTGATTTCTTG
>NC_061111.1:162463187-162535170 GCF_002878395.1 Capsicum annuum | reverse complement strand
CATAACAAGTACATTCTTTTATAGATTTCTTTTTCCTATATGGTCTTTTATGTTTATAATCTTTTTTTACATAATATCTTTTTCTTGGTTTCTTATACTTATATTTTGATTTCTTGTATTTCTTATATTTCTTATGTGTTTTTCTTTTCTTATAATATCTTTCTTCACATCCAAATTGAGGTGTTATTTTATCTTTGCAACATGTTAAATTTCTTATTAATGTTTTTTCCATTTTTATTTCTTCTCTATATTTTTCACATAGATTTCTATACCATTGCTGTAAAAATTTTATTCTTGCTCCTAGGATATCTACTGTTTTTGCTTCATCCCAGCTCTTTATTATTTTTGAACTAAATAGTTCGGGTAATTTACTAAAATATAATCTTCTTATTTCTTTACCTTTTTCTATATTATATGTTCCTTTATAATAATATTCTTTAAATGCGCACGTATATTCATCTATATAGCACATTTTACATATTGTTAGTTTTAACATTAAATTTCTATTTATATCTTTTTGTTTATTTTGCTCTTCTTCTTCTGTTGCCATACTACTAAATTCATCTCTTATAGCTATTTCATATTTTTTTAATATTTCTGTTGGTAGTATTTTAGTAGTTGTTGATGTTCCTTCTGTTTTGTTATCAGATCTTAATATTTTTTTACTTGCTTCGGCTAGGTTTAAAACCATAATTTTACTATTCCTATTAATGTCTTTTCTATATATTCTGGTGTGCTTGTTGTATCTATTTTATTATCTAATAATTGTTTTGACATATATCCTACCCATAGTTGTATTATTTTATTTGTGTCTATTACACAGTCTAAATCTAAAAAGTTATAATTAATTATTTGTTTAGGTGTCCATTTATTATATTCATCCTTTGGATTATATCTTTTAAACTTATTTTTGTAATTATATGTTGGTTTTCTTATTTCTGATGTACGAGGTATTATATTTTTATCTAGAATATTTACTTCTGTATTTATTAGTTCTAGATTTTCTTTATTAGTTACTTCTTGTTCTTTATTAATTTCTAGTTTTCCTATGTTTTATAGAATTTCTGTATATGTTTCACTATCTTCCGAATCATAATTATCTATTTCTTCAGCATCTATTGTATTTATTTCTAATTCTCTGGTTTCTGATTCTTTATTTTTTATTTCTAATTTTTCTTTAAATTGATTTATCTTGTTTAATAATTTTTGTTCTTTATCTTTTTCTTCTTTTTCTTTCTGTCTCTTTTTATATAAATCTTTTAGCATTTGTAGTTCTTTTTCTAATTCAGCAATCCTACGATTTTTAGTTTCTTCTATTTTTCATATTTCTTCTGTGGTTTGTTGTTTTATTTTATCTGTTTCCTTTTTTCTATCTATTTCTTTGTTTTCTCTTTCTATTCTTACCATGGTTGCCAACTTATCTTCTAATTTTAATTCTTCTTTTTCTAACATTAAATATAAATATTCACTTTTTTTCTTATATCTTCTTCCTAAATTAGAGAATACTATTTTTATTTTTGATCCTTCATGATTTTCATATGTTTTTTCATCTATTATAAATTCTTCTTTGTTAATTTTATTTAAATGTATATAGGTTATGTTGATATATATATATTCTAGACTATCTATTGTTGATTTTAAATTTGATATTTCTTCTTTTTGTGCATTTATTAAATTTTTACTAACTCCGACAATTATGTTATATTGTAGTCTTTCTATTCTTATTTTTAAATCTTTACGTTTTTCAGATATTATTTGTTTTAATTCTTTATATTTTTGTAATTTCTGTACTTTATTCATCTAAATAATATTTATAATATTTTGGTGGATATCTAAATCTAATTTTATCATAATTAATAAATTAATCAAATAAATCCAAATACATACTACTTCCGATAACTTTAAACAACATAAGCTTTGATACCAATCCGATAATACTTTGTAATGATGCAATCATCTCATTAGACATCACCAATATCTTCAACATCAAGTGAAGCGAGAAACAAAATTCAAATTCATTGATCATAGTCAAAAAAACTCCTACTTGTAATCCATTATTGGGATCAGAGCCTCCACATTTAATCGCGTCAAGCACATGAGCTATAGATGAAACTAAAACAATGAAGTTATCCAATGTTATAAAATGTAAACCCCAACGAGTGTCGCCTGACATTTGTAGTCCTCGTTCTTGATTTAACCCTTTTACACTTTGAATTTCACCACTTTCTAGTAGTTGCTCCAACATTTCTGCTTGATGGTCCTGAAGTTGATCAATGTGCTTAAATGATACTCCTACCACATTCAACACATTAGTAATAATAGCAAAAAAATCATTCACGAGTAAGTATTTGTTGGCAACGGCTGCAAGTGTCAATTATAATTGGTGAGAAAAACAATGAACACAATATGCCGATGGAGTTTCCTACAAAATCAAAGCTTCAAGACCATTCATCTCTCCCTTCATGTTATTTGCCTCATCCTTGTCCACGTATTTTAGATGTACTTAAAGAATGTCTCATAAGCACGGAGTTTATTGCTTCATTCAACATTTTTGTTAATTTGTATCGCCAACACGAACAATAACAATAACTTGCTCATTCACTTTACTTTTTTTGTTAACATACCTCAATGCAACAACCAATTGTTCATGGTATGATATATGCACTTGGATTCATCAACTAAAATTTCAAAAAATTCTCCATCCAAGTAATCAATTATATCTTTCACGATTTCTTATGCATAAACACTCAAAATATCCTTTTGAATTTTCAAGAAGTCATCATAGCATTTTTTGGAGCATGTTTTTAACTAACATTATTCTAATTGGGAAGCATTTTTTCCAACCATTCCAAAAGACCTAGAAAAATGCCTTTATTTTTGAAAGATTTAGTTTCACCATGACCTCGAAAAGAAAATCCAAATTCTAAGAGGAACCTTGCCACATTAGTTGAAGACTCTAAACGAGTACGATGCTCACTTCTTATTTTCTTAGATTGCTTGTTAAAATCAACTTGAATTGATTGAGATTGATTCTCGAAATTTAGTATCTTCCTGAAACATCTTCTGTGGACACTATTCACTTCACCAATATGTAATTGAAAACATTTCAAACTATGATTCCAAATCTTAAAGTTGGTTTTCGTGAAAAGGTCAGTTGCATTACCCTTTACATAGTCGTTTTTAAATAAATAACAACACAAGAAAAATACAACATCTTTTTTCACACTATACTCCATCCACCTAGAATATGAACCATCATACCATGTCGAATTAAATCGATGCATTTTCATTTCAATTCTAGTTTGAGGAAATTGGGAAAGAACCGATTGACAAGGCCTTTGTTGAATATAGTATCTTCTCACTTGATCTAATCGTAGAGTGATATTCATAAATTGATTTTCTTTATCCAGTATCGTACTTAAGTGAATTCACATCAAACTCTTCTAAAAGATGGGAAGAATTGTCTTTAAAACTAGAACTTGGCTGAAGAGAAAAATATCTATCTATTTCGATTCATAAGAATCAACAACAAATTCCTACAAAATAAAATTTTCATCACAAATATAAGTAAATATAACATTGACTTATAGGAGAATCACATCCCTACTTCCATAGCACAAAACAATTAAAATATAATAGAGGAATCACACCCCTCACAAAAACACACACAATAATTTCAATCGGGGAATTACGCCTCTCCTTGAGTAAAACATCAAAAATAATATAATATGTAATGGAGGAATCACACCCCTCAAAAAAAAAAAGCAAACACAAATAATTTTAATAGGGGAATCACACCCGCTCCTCATAAAATAACAAAAATGATATGATATGTAACGGAGGAATCACATCTCTTCTTTCGTAAGACAACAAATAATATGACATTTTAAATAGAAAAATTACACCCCTCTTTAAGTTTCAATACAAAAATAATATACAATAGAGATAGAGGTAGAATCTGACTTGTATTGTTGTCTGCCGGAATGACACTATTTTGCGGCTATTGATGTCTGATGACTGCTGGTCTATTAAGTATTCTTAATTTCACATTTTTTCTTAACTTTGACCTTGGAGGGACTTTAGGGAAAGTATTATAGCTTTTAGGAATTTAGGGGAAGGGCAACACGTTGTGGGATTAAGAATCGGGGAATAGAATATTTCATGGACTCATTAATTTAATTAATTAGAATAATGTATATTAAATTTATTTTAAAATAATGATGGGGTTAGATGAATTGATGAGTTGAAACAATTAAATATAAAAGAAAATATTGTACAATTTTTGTAAAAGCCAAAATCATAAAGGTGGGCCAAATGAGGTGGCAAGTAAAGGAGATTTTGTAAAGTAGAAAAAACCAGCACTGCATCAGGGATCAAACCCACAACGTTGGATAGTTAAGGATGCACTCTTGAGTACTAAACAAGTGTACCAACACACATTTTGTTAGTGAGGGTGCACAATATAATATATTAACGATATTAGAATATATATATTTATAATTTTTAAAAAAAGTTACCGAGTGCACGTGCACCCTCAGGATGCCACGTAGGTCAGCCTCTGATAATACATATGAAAGACCTATTTATCGGCCAAAATTTACTTGGGCAACAAGTAGATACAAACGGTAGAAATGACTTGAGGATCAAGTCCTATTACTTGGCCTATTCTTTAGCCACATGGCTAGACACATATGTCACAACACTCCTCCTTGGATAGCCATATAAGAAAATCTACTCAATATGCATTGGAGTTTTGCCTCATTAAAAATCTTACCAGGAAAGTTCATTGAAAAAAATCTTGGTTCATAAAAAAAGTACAGTGTGTATTCTTACTCCCCCTGATTAAATCAGGATTCAGACGGCTAAGTCTTCGCATTTCAATCCTTTGTACCATCTTGTCAAGAGTTAAATTTGGTGTAGACTCGGTGAAAAAATCTGTTGGATTGTCACTTGAATGGAATTTTTTCACATCAATGCCACTATTTCTCTGGAGATCATGTGTGAAGAACAACTTTGGCGAGATGTGCTTCGTTCTATCTCTTTTTATAAATCCTCATTTTAATGGGGCTATGCAAGTGATATTGTCTTCAAATAGGATGTGAGTACCTTGATATCACACTTTAGGCCACATTTCTCTTTGATGGAATGTATCACTGATCTCAACCATACATATTCTCTACTTGCTTCATGAATAGTTATTATCTCAGTATGATTTGAAAAAGTAGCAACAATATACTACACTGTAGATCACCATGATATAGCAGTACCTCTGTATGTAAACACATAGCCTCTTTGAGATCGAGCTTTATGTAGGTTAGATAAATAACCTACATCTATATGACCAAAAAGATTTGCACTATCTTTATTAGTATTATAGCATTAGTAAGATACATAAGCGCATCAATGAAACTGATATATGGTACTTCGGGATCAATAATCTCTTCATACTCTTTTGGAGGTCAGAATGGGTCCTTACTTACTCAAGTGACCGAACAGCCATTGGAGTACTTTATGAATGTGCTTTATCTATGTAAAATTATTTTAAAACCTTCTCGATATAGACAGATTGATAGATGAAGACTCCATTTGCTAATTGGTCAATCGGCAAACCAAGACAAAGTTTTATCTTTCCAAGATCTCTCATCTCAAATTCTTTCTTTAGATATTCAATTCCTTTTGGACCTCTTCTGAAGTTCCAATGAGATTTATACCATCAACATAAACAATGAGTATAACAAATTCTGAGGTAGTTTTCTTAATGAAAATAGAGGGAATGACATAATTTATGTAACTTGAATTTATCAGGTACTCACTAAGGTGATTATACCATATGTGCCATGATTATTTCAGACCTTATAATGATCTTTGTAATCTGATTGAATATAATTTTTGAGACTTTGAACTATATGCTTCATATATCTTTAATTCTTTTGGGATCCTCATATAAATTTCATTATCAAGTGAACCATAATGATAAGTTGTAACCACATCCATTAGATGTATTTCAAGATTTTCATGTACAGCTAGACTGATGTTATATCAAAACGTTATTGTATTCATAGTAAGTGAATATATTTTTTCATAGTCGATACTGGGTCCTTGAGAAATCCCTGTACAACAAGGCGTGCCTTGTATGTTACAATTTCATTTTTCTCATTTCTTTTACCTATGAAGATCCATTTATAGCCAATTTATTTTACACCATCTGGGGTTTGAACCACAGGTCCAAAAAATGTCACATTTACCAAGTGACTTTAATTCTAATTTAATTACCTCTTATTATTTTGGTCAATCATTTCTTTATCGATATTCTTCAATAGATAGAGGTTCAAGGTTCTCATTATCTTGCATAATATTTAGTGCGATATTATATGCAAAAATATTATCTACCATAATTTTTTATCGATCTAAATTTATCTCATCACCAGAAGAACTTATTGAGAGTTCGTCATTCATTTGAGTCTCGAATTTTCTATTTTTTTAGGAATATAAGGATTAGTCAGATTTTGAGTCTCTTTATAAGACTCTTTTATAATGTCATTTTTATCATTATTCATGCTTCTTTTTTTAGAATTTTTATTTTTGAATCCAGTGGCCTACCACACTTCAGGCGTGTTTGGGATTCAGAAGCAATGACATTAGTGGATAGTCCTTTTGGGACATCAATATGGATAGGTATATTCACTGCAGGTATATGTGACTTAGGTATCCTTTACAAATCAGTAAATGGGTCTGACATTTGATTTGCTAGTTTCAGTAACTGAATGATCTTCTGGACCTTATGTTCAAATATGGAGATATGTGGGTCAAAATAAGATAACGGTGAAATTTTTCATGCAATTTCTCTTTTGAGTTTATGTTTCTCTTCCCTAATTGGGGAAGATTTATTTCATCAAATCAACAATTTGCAAATCAAAGAGTAAATAAACCTCTTGTAGATAATTCAAGATAGAAAATTATGGAGGGTGACTCAAACTTAACATATATTCCTAACCTTCTATGGGCCCCATATTAGTGCGTTGTATTGGCGCTACATATACTAAAATTCAAGAGGGGTGAATTGAAAATTTTCTATGAGTCAACTACTGACTCCTCATAGCTGACTCGCCTGCAGATCAGTATACTTTACAAAATAGATCAGATTTGAAATAATTAAGCTAGTAAATAAACAAACGTAAAAAAATACACAGAGATTTATCTTGGTTTGGAACACCAATGTGGTTCCTACTTTCAGTCCCCTTGGATTTCAAAGTTTTCATAAATTGTTCAATGTCGGGCTTGACTATAATGTTGGGAAACAAGTTCCGAAGACTTATTGTGTTCTTCAGATCTTGTGACACAACTTCAGTTGATTTTACAAAGTTGGCTCGATCCTACTCATTATACAAAAATTGTAAGCTAAAGGTTGCAAAGCTTCGTGAGACTAAGATTGAGACACTTTGATATTCTTTTTAAAGTTGCATAACCCATGTCCATCATCAGTCTTCTTCTTTTATAGTCTTCGGCTGCTAATCTTCATAAGGGAACTCAAGAGATTTCTTCTCAATCAAGGATTTGAATTGATTCCTTGATTGAGGAATGTATCCATATGATATGTCCATATCAGATATGTCTATATATGACTTTTACTCACGTCCATATCAGATATATCTATGATCTTTTCTTTATTGTGATTGATCTTGATTTGCTGCGATTCTCGGGATTGAGATTTTTGTAATTGATATGGTATACTATGATTCTTAAAACTGAGATTCTCCTTCCATTTGTTCTCATTTTGATTAATTTGCTTGGATGTCGTTGGTCCTATTTTGATGTCCTTCCATTCCTAGAGCCGACTTCCTTACTTTTTTTTATGTTTTCATCATTAGCATCTTCCAGTATCTTACTTTCTTTATCCTGCAAAGATCTTGTCGTTAGTTTGTTATTATTTAATCGTAAACTGAGAAGGCTAACGATTTTTCTCCTTTTTGATAATGACAAACTTAAACATCAGTTAACTTTCCTATTAAGATGGCCATCTTGCTCCCCTTGTCTTTTTGTCTTAGTGGCTATAGTCGACTCTCTTATTGTGATAGTCGGCTAGCCCCCCTGTCTTTGTTGACTGATGCAATCATCTTCTTCTCCCCTATTTGACATAATAAAAAAGGACAGAGTAAATACAAAACAAAGCAAAAAACCAACCACATAAAAAAAGTAGAAACCAATCAAGAACTAAACATAGAATACGAGATATGCAAAGTTACGATAGGAAGTAGCAACAAAAACACATCGGAGTAGGAGTATCCAGTATCTTAATACAACCCAGAGTACGAGAAGGGACCGGCCCCCTTTTGAAAGAGATAAAGAAGTTCAGCATCATTTGGCTAGGAAATAGGTAAGAGTGTTGTACATGGTAAAGCAGAAGCGGTCATAGGATTTCTCAACACTCTTAATAAAGTTGGAATAAGAATTCTAAATAGAGATTTCAAGCTCATTGGAGGAGAAGAAAGATTCAGAATTGATGGAATCCACCTGGGAGAACATTCTGTTAAACAATTTACCCTTTCCTGTTTAAAGCCATCGGGGGAGAGTCCCACTTTGCCTATGTCAGTACTGGTCTCCTTGATCAACTGTAGCAGCTTAGTAGTCGACTTCTTGATGCTTGGTATTCCTTTCTCAATAGCGGTGAGATTGTCTTTGAGTTCTTCAATCTCCTTATCTGCACAAAATATAGAATTAGGCACAGATTTACGTACCCTGGATGTGTCAGCCTGACTTTTGATAGAATTCTTTTTACACTATTATTTTTTAATCAAAATATAGCCCATGCTTGTGAAGGTCTTTGAATCATAAGTGGCGGAGACTTCTACAACTGGATAGGCTGAGAGGTCAATTCCATAGTGAAGAAGAATCCGAGTGATGAGTAAACCATAAGGAAAACTTGTTGAGGCATGGGAGTCAGCTGCACTTTCTATCATATATTCATGAATCCAGGAACTCCAGTTGATTTTGTATTTCTTAATCAGGCAATAGAGAATAAAAACATCTTTGCATGTCATATTACTAAGAGATCTTTTTCGAGGAATCAAAGTGGTTGCAATGATATGGGCCAAGATTTTATTTCGAAAGCTGAGAGATAGAGGACCAAAAGAGGGTCTAATTGAGTCAGGATCTGAGAAGACCTTCTTTGCTTCGTCAAAACTTACTTTAAATTCTCCGGCCAAGTGTCATTCATGAATGGGACAACGCCTGAGAATTTAGTGTCAAATACTTTCTCAAATAAAAAGTCGTTGAGAATAATACGTGTACCTAGAACCAGGGTTTCCAGTTCCCCACTGTCATGGAAAAGACGAAGGTTGGCATAGAACATGTGGATGGGGTATTCAAATACTTCCAAACCATATAAGTGAAACATCATTGACAAGTCTTGAGCTTTAAGAAAGTGGCCAATATTACAGTGGGATTCCTTTAGGTGAGAGAGATTGATAACTTGACTAGAAACAATAGAGCAATTCTTGAAAGTGAGAAATTTTTCCTGTCTTCTAGAGAAAGAGACTCCAGAGGAGAGGACCGTCGTTTGCTAGAGGACGATATATAGCTTAAAGCAGTTTGTTTTTTGGACATAGTTGATTAGAGAGAGTGAGAGGAGACTTCTTCTGAGGATTCAAAAAGGAGGACGGGGACAAAGTTGGAGGAATTTTAGTAAGATTAGCCATTCAACGAGTTTTGTCATGATAACAAAAACGGGGATGGATGAGTATAAAAGGGGAAAAGAGGAAGGTGAAGAAATAAAATTAAAAGTGGAGGTACAGGGGTTAGGGTTGAAGATGAAAGGGCGGTGGAGTATTGGGAAGTGAGAGGGTGCAGAGATGGTAATGATGATGGAAGAAAAAAGGTGGCGTGTAAAGGGGTGATTTAAAAGTAAAGGACTGGGGTCAGGAAGTAGCCAATAATTTTTTGTGCCAAAAATAAGGGTCTTTTGAAATCATTAGAGATTTGGCTAAATATTCTATTCTGAGTTTTGCCAAAAAAAAAATTCAAAAATATTGTACCCAGATTTCTTGTAGAAAATAAAATCTTTCCTTAAATTTTTTTTAAGAAAATCAAGCTGATTTAGAGAGTTAATAAAATAAAATCTCTACTTACTACATGATCACAGATAAAATGATGCTTGATGTCTATGTGCTTATCTTTAGAATGATGCATAGCATATTTTGATAAATAGGGAATACTGGGTTGTTTCACATTACAGGCACAGATTCATGAGACATTAAAATCAAGTAGTTTTACGCTTGATTCATAGGATTTGAGTACAATAACTCCCAACGGCTATGTATTCAGCTTCAGTTGTTGGCAAGTCAACTAAGGTTTGCTTCTTGCTGTGTCAAGAACTCAGGGTATTACCCATACAACTAAAAAAAAAACTTTTATTAGACTGGAAAAATTCTCACACGAAGAGAAGTTAATACTATCAAGAATAATATCATCAACGTAAAATTGTACTATTTGAGGATTTGAATCAAACTTTTGTCAGGCCATAGTTTTTTCAAAAAATTTCTTGAAAATTGTTATTTAGTAAGAAAATACTCAATCTCTCATGCAAAGCCTTTGGAGCTTCTTTGAGACCGTAGAGTGCTTTTGATAGTTTGAAAATGTGGTTTTGGATACTACGGATTTTCAAATCCTGGAAGCTGAAAAATTCCTCAAAAAAACTATTTAAGAAGGTGTTTTTGACATTCATTCGAAATGACTTAAAACATTTGAAAGTAGTAATTGCTAATAACATTTGAATTGATTCTAACCTTGTCATAGGGGCAAAGGTTTCATCATAGTCAATACCTTCTTTATTTAATTTGAGATACAGGGCAACATACGCTTGTTTTCTCACGATGTTCTTGTTGCCACCCCGTCATCCAGATTTTTTAGGGTGAACTCATTTGGAAAGCTGGAAAAATTTTTATTTTTATTTTCTTGGAACAATTAGTTTCTCCATTCCTGATGTAGAAATCAATTCTGGAGGGGGTATAGTCGACTTTGTCTTGTGATAGCTCAGAGATTGTGCAAATATTTTCTCAGGATTGTACGTTACTCGCTTGTTCTTCGTCATTACTTGAACTCATAGAGGGGTGATTAAATTCATAAATACAGTATACATAGGTTCTGTAGCACATAAAGTGGAAGAATACCCAAGGAAAATACCTTCATCACTTCGTTTATCGAGTTTTCTCAAATTACTCTTACCATTGTTATGGATAAGGCATATGCATCCAAAAGGATGAGAGTGGCTGATGTTGGGTTTATTTCCACTCCATTGTTCATAAGGCATCCCTTTTTTAATAGGTCTGATCAGGCATCTGTTGATGATGTGACATGATGTGCTTACTGTTTCTGCCCAACAGTGATCTAGGAGATTATATTCTAATCCAAAGGTCCTGGTAATTTCTTAAAAAAACTTATTTTTTCACTCTACTATACCATTCTTGACATTCGCTGATGAGAGAGATATTATTTTTGTCATGTTTGAGGAACCAACTTTTAGTTTAGAAGATATTCTAAACCAGGCATTACACAGCTGACTGATGCTGAGTGAGTTATACTTGAGGTAGTCTATCAGATATACTTCAATGATTCGCGTGAGAAACTGAGCTTTACTGAATCGATTTTGATGACATTGTCTCTAGCATTGTCACTGAATCTGACTAATTCTCCATCTACTTTTTTAAAAATAGAAGAAATTTCTTTCTTTTCGGTCATGTATCCAGAACATCCGCTATCAATCCACCACATTCCCTTAGTATAGTTTTTGCGGGCATGTTCCTGCAAAATAAGAAGATTAATTTTGTTTATGTACCCAAGTGGTCTTGGTTCCTTGTGGTTTAGAGGTGCTTCCGTTAGGCTTCCAAAGTTACATGCTACAAGTTCTGTGCCTACAGTTGTAGGATTTGTGCCCTTTCTTTCCACAGATAAAGCAAATAGGTTTTTGAGATGAGAATAAGGTCCTATCTGATTTAAACAATTCTGATGAGAAACATTAGTTGTTTTTAAAAGAATTAGATCTTACAAAACCGTGACTTGGAGATTTCCTAAAGCCATTTAGTTGAATTTTTACATCATCAAGCACTTCGTGTGGCAAGTCAATTTCAATTTGACATGTTTCGATTTCTATTTGATAGTTTTTTAGTTCCTCTTCGAGTTTTCATTTAAATCGAGCTTCACAACCTTTTTTCTCTTGAGAAATTTTGTTCTATTTATTTATAACCATTTGAAGCTCATCAGTTATCAAATCTAAATTAGATTCAAGAATATTGCAGTTGTGACAATCGCATAGTGTTACCTCGCTAGATTCTCATATTTACATGAAGCACATATTGGAGGCTTCTATTTTTTCTTTGGTTTTCATCTTCATTACTCTAGGCTCTAAAATTTTGATTCTTCTTGGATGTTCTTCTTCTTAATTCTGGATAGTTTTGTTTGAAGCGGCCAAGCCTTCCACAGTAATAACAACAATCATCATTTCTAGTGGAGTCATTATTTTTGGATCCTTGGGATCTTTCTGTCTCTGTCTCATGATCTACCTTACTCCATGGTTAATGAGGGTCATTCCTTCAATATTTACATCTTCCAGAATGTCCTTTTCTTCAGTTGGAGCAGCATTGAAGGCTATTGGTTTCTTATTTTCCTCCTTGCAGTACCTGTTGATATAATTTCATTCATATGCAATGATACTACCTAGTAGTTCTTCATATGTCATGTTGTAAGGATCTCCGTCTTCTAGAATGGCAGCCTTGGTTTCTCAGACTTTCGAAAGACTTTGGACCAGCTTCTAGACTTGCAGGCTGTGTGGATAGATCATCCCCAGTGACTTCAGTTCTTATACGATCTTGTTGAATCTGACAAATATTGCTTCAATGTTCTCATTCTCTTCCATTTTGAAATGCTCATATTCATTGACCAGGGCAACTATCTTTGACTTTTTGACTTTGGTGGTTCTTTAATAGGTTGCCTCCAATTTGTCCCACATTTATTTTGCAGTCTCACAAATTGATATCTTATCGTATTCTTCTCCACTAACTGTACAAAGAAGTAAACTTATAGCACATGCATAAGTTTGTAGTACCTCTTGTTGTTCTTTGGTGACCTCAAAACTTTCTAGATCTTCTTTGTCAATACTGCTAGATTCTTTGTTTTTGTCCTTTGGCTTCTCTTTGAGCCCTGGAATCAGCTTTGGATCCTTCTTGATGACAGCCCAGGCTTGGAATTCATTTGATTGGACAAAAATTTTAAACCAATTTTTTCAGTAAGAGTAATGTTGTCCATTAATGTATAGTGGTCATGTGGAGGAGTGACCATTCTGGAGAAGAGCACCGGGAATTTGATAATTTGCCATTTGATCTTTGCTCACTTGCAGTTAAGCAACACTGTTAGTTAGACCTGCTCTGATACTAATTGAAATTCAAGAGGAGGGGTGAATTGAAATTTTCTGTGAGTCGACTACTGACTCTTCACAGTCGACTCACCTACAGATCAATACACTTCACAAAAAAGATTAGATTTGAAATAGTTAAGAAAGTAAATAAATAAACATAAAAAATACACAGATTTATCCTGGTTCGAAACACCAATGTGGCGCCTACTTCCAGTTCCCTTGAATTTCAAAGTTTTCTTAGATCGTTCAATGTCGGGATAGAGTACAATGATGGAAAACAAGTTTCGAAGACTCATTTTATTCTTTAGATCTTGTGACACAGCTTCAGTTGATGCTACAAAGTTAACTCGATCCTACTCTTTATACAACAATTGTAAGCTAAAGGTTATAAAGCTTCGTGAGACTAACATTGAGATACTTTGATATTCTTCTTGAAGTTGCATAACCCGTGTCCATCTTCAGTCTTATTCTTTTATAGTCTTCGGCTGCTACTCTACAAAGGAAACCCAAGATATTTCTTCCCAATCAAGGATTTGAATTGATTCCTTGATTGAAGAATGTAGCCGTATGATATGTCCATATTAGATATGTCCATATACGACTTTTACACTCGTCCATATCAGATATGTCCGTGATCTTTTCTTTATTGTGAATTGATCTTGATTTACTGCTATTCTCAGGACTGACATTTCTGTGATTGATCTGGTTTGCTGCGATTCTCGGGAATGAGATTCACCTTTCATTTATTCCCATTTTAATTGATTCGCTTGGATGTTGCTGATTCTATTTTGATGTCCTTCTATTCCTGGAGACGGCTTTCTTTCTTTTTTATATCCATTTATCATTTGCATCTTCCAGTATCTTACTTCTTTTATCCTGCAAAGATTCACTCGTTAGTTTGTCATTATTAAAATGTAAACTTAGGAGGCTAACATATACAACACATTCAAAAATTCATAAATGGGCAATTTTGACTCATGACCTAGGATCAATTATTATGGAGAGTATTTAGTATAATGAATCGGTATGAGACGAACAAATGATGTTGCATGCATGATAACATGACCTCAAATAGTAATTGGCATTTTCATTTTGATAAGTAGTGATCTGGCTATCAATTGTAGTTGCTTAATAAATGACTCAGCGAGGCCATTTTAACTATGAACATGAGCGACGGGATGTTCAATTCTTACCCCAATTGATACATAGTAATTATCAAAAGCTTGGTATGTAAATTCTCCAATATTATCGAGACAAATAGCCTTGATTGGATAATTGGAAAATTTTGCACTTAATCGTATTACTTGTGTCAATAATTTCGCAAACGTCAGGTTGCGAGACGATAAGAGGCACATGTGATACCATCTTAAAGATGCGTCTATTAGGACCATAAAATATCTTAATGGCCCATTGTATGGGTGAATAGGTCCCCATATATATCCCTATGTATATGTTCAAGAAAAAAAGAAGATTCAAAGCCAACTTTCAGTGGCAATGACTTAGTTATCAATTTACCTTGATAACAAGAGCACATGAAAATTCATCACTTAAAAGAATCTTTAGATTCTTTAATGGGTGACCATTTAAATTTTCAATAATTCATCTCATCATTGTAGATCCATGATGACCTATTTGGTCATGCCAAACCACAAACATATTTAGATTCATAAACTTTTATTTTATGATAGAGTGCGCTTCAACTGCACTAATGTCTGCATAATATAAGCCAGAAGACAAAGTTGACAATTTCTCCAACACATATTTCCGACCTGAGACGTCCTTGGTAATGCCAAGATATCCAATATTCATTTTGATTATTGTCTCAACATAATATCCATTTTGATGGATATCTTTAAAACTTAACAAGTTTCTCGACGATTTAGAAGAGAACAATGCATCTTTCAAGTCTTATCCCCTTAAGCAGAAATATAATAGCTATTTTGGAGCCTTTAATTAATTTTGAATTACCAGAGATTATTGCAACATTTGCTTTTATCACGACCCCAAAAAAATAAAGTTCATGGTGTCACTTGTCGCGGCATACCTTGACAAGTAAGCTTATCATCCAAACTGATACAAAAAAAATATAGAAATATCCTAAGGTGAGACTTCTAGAACGAAGCCGAACCATATAAGTAATCATAACAACACGAAAAGAACTTATCGAAAATACCAATCATGCCCAAAACCAGGTGCCAATAGTGTAAGAACTACTAATACAATCCACGAGTCAAATATATAGGAAAAATAATCACAATGGAGTAATATCTGTCTCTTAATACTAATAAAGACATAACTACTATAGAAAGATAGAGGTAAACTTTGGATGCATGAATGTCCAACCGCTACCTTGGAACAACAATCGCCCGAGTCAAGCAAGCGAAGGCGTACTAGAGCTAGGACCTGCACCAAAAAGGCGTTGTAAGCATGAGTACGGTCCACTTCTACTCAGTAGGTATCATAGGCCGACCAAACAAAGTAGTAAATAAAGCATACAAAATATACACTAAGGGCACGTTACCTGCAATCAGTTAATGTCCCACAATGGTATCCCACACCGCTTGCACTAATAGTTCTAATATATCTCACATCTATTGCAACATCACACCAAGATAGAACAAAAGTATATATTATATCAAATATTAGAAGAACAAGAGGGAACATGCATATACAAGATCATCAAATACAAGTAAAGAAAGATACGATAAATACATAGAGGACAAGTCAATATGGCAATACAACACAACATAACACAATAAATTAAGTGCAATGTATTTTATGATGATGATGATGATGCACGAGGTCGTTGCACGACCTCTGGGATCGTCGCACAATCCCCGTATACACATACGGAGGCAAGCCTTTCAACGCAGGACCCATGGGGGGTTCCTCAGCCCGTATACAATCTAAATATCTCATATCTCCTTTCTGGCACATCCATCAGAAAGGGTTCTATAAGGTGTTATAATATCTCCTCCCCGACATATTCCTCGGGAAGGATATTAAAAAGGTGTTGCCAGTATTTCTCAGATGTTGCCACGGTGGTACCAATGTTTCATGAATGAGTATGATATGATAATGTAATGCTCACAATCAATCACAATGAGTATTTTCACAATTATGTGAGCCAATATCCAATCATTATTTTAGTTTCATTCATGAATTTCCACATGTCTCATATGCCAAATAATGTATGAATATAATCACAATACACCAATGGTACCATATTAAGCATCTTAACAACATAATATAATTACTCACATGTATTCAAGGCTATTACTATCACATAGGATCCCACACGGTCACACATATCACATAATAACTCAATTTTGATAATTACATCACATATAGGCACCCTCACGGGCACAACACATAAATAGCCATTTTTCATGATTAATTCTCACCCTTAACATGCATTTTGTATCATCATTTACTACCCATCCCAGTCTGAAAGAGTTAATTCATAACCTACCTCAAAAGCCAAAATCGATCTGCTATACTTCTAACCCACGACCTTACATTTTATGAACAATCCCAAACTCCACTAAAAACATCAAATATGGAATCTATGCGTCAAAACAAAATCAACGACACCCATATTGATTACTTTTGGTTTGGAGTCAAAAAGGACTCCTGAAATGAGTTTTCAAAAAAGAAGGGCAAAATCAGAACTTTACTTCAAAAACTCGTTTCCCATATTTTTAGGAATCTACAGCTAAAAACCCAAGTCAAATCGAGGTTTAAATTTAAGAAAAATCATTTTTAAGCTTTACTAGATATAAATCTTTGAAATTCGGGTTAAAAACAAGAATCAGAGTTGTTTAAAGGGTTAAATTGATGAAAACTAGTAATTATAAGGAAAAAATACTATTCCAGTGAAAAGAACTGAAATTGGGATTTAAAATCAAACCCTAAGATTTTTGGGGTTTTGAGAAATTAATCAAAAAATTACTAAGAAAAGGGTAAATTCTTACCTTAAATCCGTAATAAAACCAAGAAATGAGTGTTAATTTAGCTCCCCAAGCTCTCACAAACTTTAATTTTAAGCTCCCACACTATTTTAGAGTTTAAATCCCAAGAGGCAAGATGAAAATGAACAAAATGGGTCAAAAAGAGGTGTAAATCTGCTATTTATAGCAAATTTTCTGCAATAGCAATTTTTTTGGTCGATCGGACTTCGACGGGGTGCCCGAAATTCGTTCGGAGTACGATACATGCAAACAAACTATGCAACCATACTAAATTCAACATTATGAATGCTATGTTGATATCAAATTTTCAGAGAAATATCGTTTTCACAAAGTTGACCCCCGAAACTCGAAATCATAATATTTCAAATCGAGGGTCGAAATGAGATTTAAAAGCCATAAAATAATACCAAACATGCTAACACCCTAAAATCGACATTCTAGATCTGCTGGAAAAGTCGTATTTTCCATCCGGGGTTGTTTCGACCAAATGTGGGTTCCATACCCATATTTCTAATTTTTCAACTTTTCGATCAATAGGTTGAAATGAGCTCGGGTGCACCGGGACCCGAACCAAAGGTCTACCTAGCCTAAAATCAATATTAGCGGAGCTGCTGGCGCAGTCCATCCGGTAATCCATCGTACGGATCAAAAGATATCTACATAAGTCCATAATAAGGCTCTCGAAGCCATTAAAAACCACAATATTGCATAAATAATATCAAAATGCCTCGAACATCATGTCAATCATTGCCACACCCTAGAAATACCATAATGCAGCTACAGAGAGGGGTAAAACAGTCAAATCAGACAAAATAAAAAATTTCACATATTTCATCAAATTTTTAGATCGTTACAATATGCTAGAATAAATTATGTTTTGATAATTCATATAATAAATAAATAAATAAAATGAAGCCCTATATCAATTATCCTTTTTATTAATACTAAAAATAAAAAAAGCTATAACTACTGCAAAAAGTTGTTATATTGCAGTTTTTCTACAATATTAGCTACTGGTTTTTTTCACTTAAGTCGAAATAAATTTCGACGGGGTGCCCGGGATTCGTTTGGAGCTCGATATACACAAACGAACTATGCAACCATACTAAATTCGACGTTCCAAATGCGATGGCGATATCAAATTTTCAAAAAAATATCATTTTCATAAAATTGACCCCCGAAACTCGAAATCACAATTTTCTAAATGGGGGATTGAAATGAGATTTAAAAGCCATAAAATCATACCAAACATGCTACAATCCTAGATTTGATATTCTGGATCTGCTGGCGAAATTAGATTTTCTATCCGAGGTCGTTTCAACAAATGTGGGTCCTACATTTAAATTTCCAATATTATAACTTTCCGATGAGCTTGGGTGCATCGGGACCCGAACCAAAGGTCTACCTAGCCTAAAATTGATATTCCAGAGCTGCTGGCGTAGTCTGTTCGGCCATCCGTCGCATGGATCAAAAAATATCCACATAAATTCTAAATAAAGCTCTCGAAGCCATCAAAAACCATAATATCACATAAATGATACCAAAATGCATCGAAAATCATGTCAATCACTCCCACACCCCAGAAATATCGTAATGCAACTACGGAGAGGGGTAAAATAGTTAAATCATACAAAATCACAAATTTCACATATTTCATCAAATTTTTAGGTTATTACATCATCCACCACTAAAAATCATGTTCATCCTCGAACTAAGGCAAAGAAATACCTGAATTAATGAAGTGTTGAGGATAAGAACTACACATATCAGACTCGACCTCCCAAATAGCTTCATCTATAGGTTGATGTCGCCATTGAACCTTAACCACAGGGATCACTCTTGAGCGCAACCACCTAACATCCCTAGCCAAAATGGAAACTGGCTCCTCAACAAAGGACAATTGCTCACCTAATTGAACCGACTCCCAAAGAATGACATGAGACTCATCAGGAATATAGCGACGAAGCATAAAAACATAAAAATTGAATAAACAACTGATAGATCAGGGGAAAAGCCAACTCATAAGCCACATCACCAACAGTCCGAAGAATCTCAAATGGACCAATATACCTGGGTCTTAGCTTGCCCCTCTTCCCAAACCTCATCACACTCTTCATGGGTAAAACTCGAAGGAAAACATGATCACCAACTCCAAATCTCAAGGCACGAAGTCTACAATCAGCATAACACTTCTGCCTACTCTGAGCCACTTTAAATCTATCCTGAATGACCCGGACCCTATCCAAAAACTCACGAAGCAAGTCGGTACCTCGAGGTCTCACCTCTAAAACATCGAACTAACCTAATGGGGAGTGATAACGCCTACCATACAACACCTCAAAAGGAGCCATATCAATACTGGAATGGTAGCTATTATTATATACAAACTCTGCTAAAGTAAAATGCTGCTCCCATTGGCCACCAAAATCTATCACGCATGCGTAAAGCATATCCTCTAAAACTTTTACAGTTCGCTTTGACTGGCCATCAGTCTGGGGTGAAACGCTGTACTAAGATCCACTCGAGTACCCAACTCATCCTGAAAAGTCTTCTAAAAGTAAGGTGTGAAAATGGGACCTCGATCTAAAATAATAGACACCGGTACACCATGCAGACGCACAATCTCACTAATGTAGACACAGGCCAACCTCTAATCACTAAATGAGACCTGAACCAAAATAAAATGAGCTAACTTGGTCAATCGATCCACGATGACCCAAACACTGTCAGAAACATGAGATGTACGAGGCAAACTAGTCATAAAGTCCATGGTGCTGCATTCCCAATTCCACTCAGGAACGGGTAACCTTTGAAGCAAACCACCAGGTCTCATATGCTCGGCCTTTACCTACTAACAACATAGGCAACGAGCCACAAAATCCGCTATATCTCACCTCATACCACCCTACCAGTAGTACTGTCTCAAATCATGATACATCACACCCTACCAGTAGTGCTGTCTCAAATCATGATACATCTTAGTCACACCTGGATGGATAGAATATCTAGAACAATAGGCCTCTTCCAAGATCAACATAATCAAGTCATCCACTTTCGGGACACAAACTTGGCTCTAATCCGCAAAACTTCATCTGAATCAAGTGAGGCTTCCTTAGTCTCCCCACTCAATACCTTATCTTGAATCAACCTCAATCCAATATCATCAAGCCGATGAGCTTGAATCTACTCCATCAAGAAAGATCTAGCATCCACAAATGCCAAAACATACCTCGATATCGAAATATCAAGTCTAACCATCTGGGAAAATACGCCAAGCTACCCATGCTAGTCAATTTTTGGCTCAAGGCATCTACAACCACATTAGCCTTGTCCGAATGGTAAAGAATAGTCAAGTCATAATCCTTATGCAACTCAATCCAACGGCGCTGCCTCATGTTAAGATCTCATTGGGTAAAGAAGTACTGAAGGCTACGATGATCTAAGAAGATCTCACAATGGACTCCATACAAGTAGTACCTCCACAACTTCAAGTCAAACACAACTACGCACAACTCCAAATCATGGGTAAGATAATTTCTCTCATGAGGCTTCAATTGATGAGACGCATACGCAATTACCTTACCCTCCTGCATCAACACAACACCTAACCCAACACCTAAAGTATCACAAAAGACAATAAATCCCACGCCCTCCTTAGGTAAAGCTAATATAGGAGCTGAAGTCAACAAATCCTTGAGCTCCAAGAAGCTCGCCTCACAAGCATCGGACTACTGAAAAGAGATCTTCTTCTGGGTCAACATGGTCAATAGAGCTACAATGGATGAAAAACCCTCAATAAAACGCCAATAATACCCGGGCAAGCCAAAAAACTCCAAATATCAGTGGGCAAAGTAGGTCAAGCCCAGTCACGAACCGCTGCAACCTTGGCTAGATCAACTATAATACCTTTCTTAGTCACCAAATAACCCAAGAAAGAAACAAACTCCAACCAAAACTCGCACTTAGAGAACTTAGCATACAACTTCTCATCTCTCAATCTCTAAAGCACAATTTGTAAATGCTCCTCATGCTCAACCTTACTCTTGGAATAAACCAAGATATTATCTATAAATACAATAACAAAGGAGTCACGTGATTCTCTCGAGATGACTTGGGATCAGTTCGCTGATGCTTTTCTCAAGAGATTTGTGTCTTTTAGTTTGAGAGATCGTATGCGGGATGAGTTTGATCATTTGGAGCATAGCTCTATGTCAGTTACTGAGTAAGAGGCACGTTTCTATGCCCTGTCTAGATATTTCTATGATAGCATTTCCACTGATTCTGAGAAGATTCAAAAATTTGTGAAGGGTTTGGATGTCTCCTTTCAGTTGGCTACGTCTCAAATGGTTGTGTTTGGGGCTTCTTTTTAGAGTATTATGGATCATGCTAAGATGATAGAAGGTATTCTTAGTGCATCTCAGGGAAGTGCCTAGAAGGCACGACTTTTTGGTGAGTTCAGGATTCAGACCTCTCGAGGCAGAGATTTTAGATGTTTTTATGGATACCATGGTAGGCCAGTGCAGGCGGCTTTACAGAGTTCAGGTGGTGGATATTTTAGTTCAGCAATTTAGGGTGGCCGTTCGTGCTCAGTTGTACCTTCTTCTGTTAAGACTGGTTGTAGAGGTTTCTATGTGTGTGATGAGATTGGCCATATGGCCAAGGACTGTCCCCGTCGAATGGTTTAGGCTACTTCTATTCCAGCTATAAGGGGTAGGGGTGCTACCAGAGGTGCAAGAGGCAGATGTAGTGGAACTCAAGGGGGAGGTCGTAGGGCTACCCAGGCAGTGGGTGCTCGTGGGACCACCCAAGTAATTGGTGGTCGTGGTCAGTGTTATGCTATCCCAACCAGACTTGAGGCAGAGTCTTCTGATGTTGTGATTATAGGTATTGTCCTCAGTTGTTTTCTTCTATATATTTGTATATTTTGCTTCGGGTTTTGATTCTATTAGTTAGCCTCTTCCCATGTTTATTCGTGTATATACCCCGTAGGTGATTCTTTAGTGGTGGATCGAGCGCATCGATCTTGCGTTGTAACTTTTGGCAGGCGTGAGACTTTGGTAGATTTGTTTGTATTAGATATGATCGATTTTGATGTTATTTTAGGCATAGATTGGTTGACTCCTTATTATCTGTCTTAGATTGTTTTGCTAAGACCGTGACTTTAGCTTCATTGGGTATGCCAAAGATAGCTTGGAAGGGTACACTTCATTCGGGCCTTAAGAGGATTATATCTTATGTTTAGGCACGTAAATTGATTGAGAGGGGATGTTTATCTTACTTGGACCATATTTTTTACACCAGTGTTGTTTTGCCTCTTTCCTTAGATTCTGTCTATGTTGTCCGTGAGTTTATGGATGTATTCCCTACGAACTTGCCTGGAATACCTCCGGATCGATATATTGATTTTAGTATTAATGTTGAGCCAAGCACCAAGCCAATTTTTATTCCTTCTTATAGGATGGCCCCAGCAGAGTTGAAGAAACTGAAGGATTAGTTGCAGGAGTGGTTGGATAAGTGATTTATCTGACCTAGTATTTCACCTTGGGGTGCGCCTATCTTATTTATGAAGAAAAGGGATGGGTCTATGCGGATGTGTATTGATTAGCAATAGTTGAATAAGGTGACGGTTAAGAATAAGTATCCTCTTTCTTGCATCGATGATTTATTTGCAGGGTGTTGCGGTGTTTTTGAAGATTGATTTGTGGTCCAGTTATCACCAGTTGAGGATTAAAGCTTTGGATATTCTAAAAATAACTTTTTGGACTGAATATTGTCATTATGAATTCTTGGTCATATCTTTTGGGTTGACCAATGCCCTTGCTGCATTCATGGAGTTGATGAAATGGGTGTTTCGATCGTATCTTTACTTTTTTGTTACCATATTTATAGATGATATCTTGGTGTATTCCAAGAGTGAGGTTGAGCATGAAGAGCATTTGTGTATTGTGCTTCAAAGATTGAGGGATGAGAAGTTGTATGCTAAGTTCTCTAACTGTGAGTTTTGGTTAGAGTCTGTTTCTTTTTGGCTTATGCGGTGATTAAGGTAGGTATTATGGTTGATCCAACAAAGGTTGCAGCGGTTCATGATTTGGATAGACCTGCTTCACCCACCGATATTCAAAGTTTTGTTGGCTTGGCTGGGTATTATCAGCGTTTTGTTGAGGGTTTTTCATCTATTGCATCTCCATTGACCAAGTTGACCCAGAAGAAGATTTCTTTTTAGTGGTCCGATGCTTGTGAGGCGAACTTTCAAAAGTTTAAGGATTTGTTGACTTCAGCTCCTATATTGGATTTGCCTAAGGAGGGCGTGGGCTTTACCGTTTTTTATGATGTTTCAAGTGTTGGGTTAGGTGTTGTGTAGATGCAGAAGGGCAAGGTAATTGCGTATGCGTCTCGTCAGTTGAAGCCTCATGAGAGGAATTATCCTACCCATGATTTGGAGTTGTGCGCAGTTGTGTTTGTCCTGAAGTTGTAGAGGCATTACTTGTATGGAGTTCATTGTGATATTTTCTCAAATCATCATAGACTTCAGTACTTCTTCACCCTGCGAGATCTTAATATGAGGCAGTGTCGTTGGCTTGAGTTGCTTAAGGATTATGACTTGATTATTCTCTACCATCCGGGTAAGGCTAATATGGTTACGGATGCCTTGAGCCAAAAGTCTACTAGCATGGGTAGCTTGGCACATCTTTTGACCCAGGAGAGACCTTTGGCCTTAGAGGTATAGTCTTTGGCTAACCAGATGGTTAGGCTTAATATTTCGACACCAGGGTGTGTTTTGGCATTTATGGATGCTAGATCTTCTTTGATGGAGCAGATTCGAGATCATGAGTTTGATAATGTTAGATTGAGGTCGATTCGATATAAGGTATTTAGTGGGGAGGCTAAGGAAACCTCACTTGATTCAAATGAAGTTTTGCGGATTGGAGGCCGAGTTTGTGTACCGAGGGTGGGTGACTGGATTAGATTGGTCTTGGAGGAGGCCCATTATTCCAGATATTCTATTCATCTAGATGCATGTAAGATGTATCGTGATTTGAGGTAGCATTACTGGTGGGGTGGTATGAGCTGAGATGTAGCGGATTTTGTGGCTCATGGCCTATGTTATCAGCAGGTGAAGACCGAGCATATGAGTCTTGGTAGGTTGCTTCAGAGGTTACCCATTCTCGAGTGGAAGTGGAACCGATCACCATAAACTTTGTGACTAGTCTGCCCCGTACATCTCATGGTTCTGAAAGTGCTTGGGTTATCATGGATCGATTAACCAAGTCAGCTCATTTTATTCCGGTTCAGGTCTCATTCAATGCTGAGAGGTTGGACCGATCTATATTCGTGAGATTGTGCATCTGCATAGTGTGTTGGTGTCCATTATTTCAGATCGAGGTTCTGTGTTCATATCTCACTAGGCAGATGGTCAGTCAGAGCGGACTATCCAGGTTTAGGAGGATATGCTTCGCGCATGCGTATGGATTTTGGTGGCCAGTGGGAGCAGCATTTGGATTTAGCAGAGTTTGCATTTAATAATAGCTACCATTCCCGTATTGATATGGATCCTTTTGAGGCATTGTATGGTAGGCGTTGTCGCTCCTCAGTAGGCTAGTTTGATGTTTTAGAGGTAAGACCTCGAGGTACGTACTTGCTTCATAAGTTTTTAGATAGATTCTGGGTCATTCAGGATAGACTTAGAGCGACTCAGAGTAGGCAGAAGTGCTATACTGATCGTAGACTTTGTGCCTTAAGATTTAGTGTTGGTGATCGTGTTTTTCTTTGAGTTTCTCCCATGAAAGGTGTGATGAGGTTTGGGAAGAAGGGCAAGCTTAACCCCAGGTATATTGATCCAGTTGAGATTCTTTGGACTGTTGGTGTGTAGCTTATGAGTTGGCTTTGCCCTCTGATCTATCAGTTGTTCATCCGGTTTTTCATGTTTCTATACTTTGTCCCTATATTTCGAATGAGTCTCATATTATTCGTTGGGAGTCAGTTAAGCTATACGAGCGGTTGTCATTTGTTGAGGAGTTGATCTCCATTTTGGCTAGGGATGTTAGGCGGTTGTGCTCTAGAATGATCTTTGTGGTTAAGGTCCAGTGGCGACATCGACCTGTAGATGAAGCTACTGGGAAGGTCGAGTTTGATATGCATAGTTCTTATCCCCAACTCTTTGTTGATTCAGCTATTTCTTTTGCCTTAGTTCGAGGACAAACTAGATTTTTAGTGGTGCATGATGTAACGACCTAAAAATGTGATGAAATATGTGAAATTTGTGATTTTATGTGATTTGACTATTTTACCCCCTCTCTGTAGCTGCATTATGGTATTTCTAAGGTGTGGGAGTGATTGACATGATTTATGATGCATTTTGGTATTATTTATGCAATATTATGGTTTTTGATGGCTTCGAGAGTCATATTTTGGACTTATGCGGATATCTTTTAATTCGTACGATGGATGGCCGAACGAACTGGTCCAATAGCTCCAGAATATTGATTTTAGGCTAGGTAGACCTTTGGTTCGGGTCCCGATGCACCTGAGCTCATTTCGACCTATTAATCAGAAAGTTGAAAAATTAGAAATATGGGTGTGGGACCCACATTTGGTCGAAACGATCTCGGATGGAAATACTGACCTCTCCAGTAAATCTAAAATGTCAATTTTAGGGTGTTAGCATATTTGGTATGATTTTACGATTTTTAAATCTCATTTCAACCCTCGGTTTGAAAAATTATGATTTTGGGTTTCGGGGTCAACTTTGTGAAAATGATATTTTTTTGAAAATTTGATATCTCCATCGCGTCTGGAACATCAAATTAGTATGATTGCATAGTTCGTTTGCATGTATCGGACTTCGAACGAATCCCGGGTACCCCGTCGAAGTCCGATCGACAAAAAAACTATTAATAGCAGATTTTCACCTCTTTTTAACCCATTTTGTTCATTTTCATCTTGCATCTTGGAAATTAAACCCTAAAATAGTGTGGGAGATTAAAATTAAAGTTTGTGAGAGCTTAGGAAGCTTAATTAACACCATTTCTTGATTTTATTATGGATTTAAGGTAAGAATTCACCCTTTTCTTAGTAATTTCTTGTTTAATTTCTCAAAACTCCAAAAATCTTATGGCTTGATTTTAAACCCCAATTTCACTTCTTTTTACTTGAATAATATTTTTACCTTATAATTACTAGTTTTCATCAATTTAACCCCTAAAACATTTCCGATTCTTATTTTTAATCCGAATTTTAAAGATTTTTACCAGGTAAAGCTTAAAAATAGTTTTTCTTCAATTTGAATCTCGTTTTGACTCAATTTGACTTGAATTTTCAGGTGTAGATTCCTAAAAATATGGGAAATGTGTTTTTGAAGTAAAGTTCTGATTTTGCCCTTCTTTTTTGAAAACCCGTTCTGGGGGTTCGTTTTGATTCAGAACCAAAAGTAGTCAATATGAGTGTCTTTGGTTTTGTTTTGATGCGTAGATTCCACATTTGATATTTTTCGTGGATTTTGAGATTATTCATAAAAATTAAGGTCGTGGGTTCGAAGTGTAGCGAACCGATTTCGGCTTTTGAGGCATGTTATGACTTAACTCTTTCAGACTGGTCTGGGAGTAAATGATGATACAAAATGCATGTTAAGGGTGATACTAATCATAAAAAATGGCTATTTATGTGTTATGCCCGTGTGGGAGCCTATATGTGATGTAATTATCGAAATTGAGTTATTATGTGATATGTGTGACTGTGTGGAGTCCTATGTGATAGTAATAGCCTTGAATACATGTGAATAATTATATTATGTTGTTAAGATGTTTAATATCGTATCACTAGTGTATTGTGATTATATTCATACTTTATTTGACATATAAGACATGTGGAAATTCGTGGATGAAACTAAAATAATAAGTGGATAATATATCATTGTGGTTGGTTGTGAAAATACTCATTCATAATATATTGATACCACCGTGACAACATTTGAGAAACACTGGCAACACCTTTTTAAAACCCTCCCCGAGAGAAGTGTCGGGGAGGAGATATTGTAATACCTTATAAAATCTTTTTCGAGGGATGTGTCAAAAAGGAGATACGAGATATGTGGATTGTATACGGGTTGATGAACCCCCCATGGATCCTTCGTTAGAAGGCTTGCCTCGGTAGGTGTATACGGGGATTGTACGATGATCTCGGAGGTTGTGCGATGACCTCATGCATCATCATCATATACACTATACTTAATTTATTGTGTTATTTTGTGTTGTATTGTCATATTAACTTGGCATCTATGTATTTATCATATCTTATTTTACTTGTATTTGATGATCTTGTATATGCATGTTCCTCCTCGTTCTTCTTATATGTGATATAATACGTACTTTTATTCTATCTTGGTGTGATGTTGCAATATATGTGAGATATATTAGAACTGTTAGTGCAAGCGGTGTGGGCTACCGTTGTGGGATATTTTTTTATTACAGGTGACGTGCCCTTAGTGTATATTTTGTATGCTTTATTCACTACTTTGCTTGATCGGCCTATGATACCTACTAAGTATAAGTGGACCGTACTCATGCCTACTGCGCCCTTTCGGTCCTGGTCCTAGCTCGAGTGCACCTCAGCTTGCTTGACTCGGGTGATTGTTGGAGCTTCCAAGGTAGCGATTGGGCATTCATCCATTCGAAGTTCACCTCTATTTTTCTATAGTAGTTATGTATTTATTAGTATTCGGATACATATATTATTCCTTTCTGGTTATTTTTCTAATGTATCTGACTTCTGGGTTGTATTAGTAGTTCTTACACTATTGACACCTGACTTTGGGCCAGATTGGTATTTTGGATAAGTTCTTTCCTCATTGTTATGATTACTTATATGGTTCGACTTCGTTCTAGATGCCTTACCTTGGTATATTTCTATTTTTTTTTCTTTTTTTTGTATCGGTTTGGGTGATAGGCTTACTTGTTAAGGTACGCCGCGATAAGTGTCATCATGACCTTCATTTTTTAGTCATGACACATATAGTTACAAAATCAGTAATAGTTGAAGTATATTGTAGCAGTAATGGAATACTTTGATACCACGTGATATATTATGTATATTGATAGGTGTTTTAAAACTAAGCTTAAAGATGAATATTATGAACAATAAAGTAGACAAAAAATATTGAGAGAAGACAAGAGATGAAAACTTTTTATTCTTTCAAATATCAAATATACAAGTATTTCAAGTTTTTCAATTGTTCAATTGTATACAATATGAACCCTTATGCCTCTATTTATAGTGTCATATAGAGGCATGCAAATGATTGTCATAAACATGACATTAACCATTAACATAATAGAGGAGGTTATGGATGTGTAAGGTCACATGAATAATGGTCATAAATGGTGGAGGTTATCTTCATAATAGAGAAGAATAATGGAGACAAGTAGTGAAAGTAATTTTTAGAGTAGTGGACATCCACACTTATTAGTTTTACAACACTCCCCATTGAATGTCCATAGATAATGTGCCTCGTTAAAACTTTACTAGAAAAAATTCTGTGGAAATAAATTTCTAGTGAAGAAAAAAGAGTACATATATTTTATAATAGGCATTTGTTTGTCCTTTCGTTAAAAACCTTGCCAGGAAAACTCATTGAGACAAAACCTAGGCAAAGGAAAAAAAAGTACAGCGCTTAATTTACTCCCCCTGATGCAAAAATCATTTCACTTCTCAAAGACGCCGCCTCCAATCTTATATGTCTGCTTACAAATGCTGATCTTGACTGTGTTGTTATGATCAAATCACATTCATGAAGATGTTGCATTGTTAAAATCATCCTGATGTGTTGTTTTGTTATTTCTTGGATATGTTAAGCCCATGAACTCAGTCAAATAAATTTTTGAAAGTTACTTTGTATGTGAACTCGTCGTTGCAAGCTATTTGCACATTAAACTTATTTGTAGCAACAACCAATTAGTTGTGGAAACTTCATTTGCATGATATTAAAATTGACCGTAGATCGAATATTCTTCATTCACATAAAAGTGAAATTATATCTTTCCTGAACATCAACAAAAACTATTATCTCATGTATAGAATAGCAGGATACATAAGTGCAATAATTGCACTAATACATGATATTTTCTAACCATTTTCATGATATGAAAATTGATCTTTCTTTATGGTAAGCGATCTCGCAAACATTGGTATATTTAATGGATCAAGTCTCTTTTAAATCCTGTAAGGATTTTCCTATAACATTTGACGTCTAACTAGACATGACCGTCATTCGTTATACATATTCAAGATTTTTATACATTGCCAAATTTAAAGAAATCTTATTGCATCCATCATAGGAGAACACACCTCCAAACAATAATGTCAAGACTTTGTGAAGAACCTTTATGCCTCAAGGCACAAGTCATATTTTATATCTTACGATTTTACTTTTCGCAAAGTCATATTTTATATCTTACGATTTTACTTTTCGCACAATCACTAATTTGTATCCCACAGGCATTATACCTTAGTCCATAACTAGTTTCAAAATATCACTTTTCAAGTGAAACATAATATGCTTGAATTGCATATTTTATCTGTCCACACTATTCGACAAATTTAAATTCAAGATCCTCGTTACCGTTTATAATGGTGAGCGCTATATTATATCAAAAATACCATCGATGGTTATTTGATATCGGTTTCAATAAGAAATAACTTATCAAGATCTCTTTATTTCATCATTTTCAGGTACCTGAATCTTTGCCAAGGTTTTATGAAGTGTTATGTCATGGTGTTCTTTTAAAGCACTTGCCTCATTATCAAAACCATCTTGATAATTTGCCCCTCATATTTTTTAAAGAGTTTAATATTTGGAACCAATTGGTCTATCACGTTTCAGGCGTGCCATAGACTCTGTCCTTCAAAGAATTCATTGAATCATTTACAGCTGAATAACATAGGGTCATTCCGACAATGAAATTGTAACATTTTGCAGATCATGAATTATCAACTAAACTTCAAGTTCAATATATATATATATATATATATATATATATATATATATATATATATAATATAGAGAGAGAGAGAGAGAGAATTCATTCCATACATTTCAGCTATAATCATATCTTCCCATAATGTTAGCAAATATAACATTCACCCCAATCTTATTTGGGGATCCATCTTTGTGCGTGGTAGCTATTGCACATTCAATTTTTTTAGATGGATTTTAATTTGTTCCTGAACCTGAACCAACAATATAGGGGAACCTTGTTGGCTTGATGCATTCAAATGTTGCTATATTTAAATAAACTTGTTTCATACCAAATTTTCTTTTTAGGAGATTTGTTTTCATAACCAATCGTTCAGCTATAATTTGAGGCACACAATTTTCTGCTAAACCAATCAGCATTATCAACTTTTATAATCTGGAACCATGCTCTTAATTTAACAATTTGAGCAAACAATCTTGCAAAAATCAAATAACAAATTGATAGCAGCGCATGTGACCAACAATAGATGCATCTCATTTCATAGTAAACGGTCCACATGGCAGGTGAATGGGTCTATATTCACCTTGTTGTACGTGTTAAAAATTTAAGGAATACAATCATTACCTTAGCTGATATAATATTTTATCGTGAGAACAAGCAATAAGAGAATTCTTGAAGAATTTTTTAATTTCTTCAATATAAAATCATATGAATTCTCAATTATTTTTGCATCACATTTGAATCGAAATGGTCAACCGATCATGTCAACTTATATATTTTTTGTAAGCTTTTAGTTTACTATAGCATGTGATTTCATTATCATGCCCATATTTGTATTAACAAATATTAGAAAAAATGGATAGCTTTTCTCATAAATATTTATAATTCATTTCTATTGTAACAATAATTTCTTTTCTTGTCAATTTTCATAAAACTTTAAAAGTTTCTTTAAGAAACTTACTACAATTTCAATATCATAAATAATTTTATTTGTCCGTGTAGTAACACATTAGCTTTTCAAAGCTATCAAATACTTTTGTACTACCTCATATTCTAAAACACCACTTGTATGGTGACCATCTCCTTTTAGGGAGAAAATTATTGTCATGATAGTCAAAATTACCATATGCGAGACCCCTCTCTTTCTTTATTTTTGTCTTTAATAATTTATTTTTATAACATTTGGCAAAGTCTTTTTTGGCGTATCATATTTACGTGATCAAGGACAAATTCATTGGACCACACCATAATATCCATTTTGGTCATAACTAAAAATTTTATAGGCAAGAATCATTTCTTGATTTTACCCTTTGGTAGATCATGATGAGACATATTATAGCATCCATAATTTTTTTATACCAAATTAAAAATTTTTATTTTTCTCAAACCTCCAATAAAGGTGAGTTTTTGGTATTTATCAACCGTAAATAAATACATCCTTATTCATGACCTTTAACACATAGAGACACATTCATTTTCAAGAATGGACGATCATTCATGATGCTTATACAAGTCATAATTTCTTCAAGAAATAAACTATTATCATATGTGCTTCATAATTTATTTATACTTCATGCCTTGACATTTATCATATTTATATGCCACACCTCAACATCATTTGGAAGGATCAAGTATACCACCACATTACATTTCTTTATTTTGATGGAGGATTTATAAAATTTATCAAATTAGATCACACAACAACTGTGCGCCCAATATCTTTCATACCAAATTAATGGTAAAATTACCTTCACCTTTGAAGGACTATTTGGAGAACCCATAGTGTTCTTCCTTTCATTATTATCAAAATGATGACAATAATAATTTGTTCGTCCACGCCCACATACATTTTTAATCACTTGTCTTCTTTCACACTTATATGTAGTGCTACCACATTAACATACAAAATGGAGCAAATCAGTGTGGCAGGTTTTGTGATTTTTCACCAAAAGTACATTTACATCGATCATTATTATCATCAAATATATTGAGTTGGGACTTCGATCCTAACATCTTACCCATAAAAGGCCTTTGAGGTTATATTACTGTGAGACTTTAATCTAAGACCTTATCATCATAGTGCATCGAAAATCAAACTTAATATCTTACCCTCTCATATAATAGGACTTGAATCCACTGTATTACTATCGACTAATGACATAATAAGCTAAAGTGAAATAAGAGACTCAATCTTGAGCCTTTGATGAAATAAATGAATTTAATATGTTTGTGGGAAAAAATCTTTCAAACATATGACAAATATAATTTTTGATGTTCAATATATTCGATAGTGTTTATTAAAAAAAAAAATTATCTAACTCTACATAGTGTTACATATAACTACAAATAACTAATATATTCTAATAATCCAAAATAAAGCACCAAACCAACCAAGAATTATTTATGTCAACATAAGAAACTCAATATTTGTTCATTTTTACATCTCCTAGGAAAGAAACAATAAATTATTAGTTGATAACCATAAAACAATATCAACTAAATCTATATGCCATGTCATACTCATCTAATTTACGATGATTTTGATGGAATCAATTTACCAACAAAGCTAACAATTTAGTGACACATGATAATATTTAATATCAATCACGGATAAATAATACACTATAGAAAATTATTTTCTTCGAGGAGAAAAATACATTACTCTATTTTTCTTTTATGTCTGGGATTAGACATTCACGAGGCTATAACAAGTTAAGCATTAATTATGTTCCTTACTATTTATTCATAAATTAATCTCAACAAAAATAATTTCACGTGAGATTTAATATTTAAGAAATACAGAAATAAAAATAAAAAAGATATATAGGATCATAATAAATGTATAGTCTTACCACAATTTAGATATATTGAAATAACATTATCTGACAATCAAAATAGTATAGTTGGCCTAATTAGCCATTGTGTTTAACCAACACCTACCACAAGATCTTGCTACTGAGGATGAACTAATAATCGGCAAATTGGTAGGGTCGGGAGACAGATTTAGCAAACTGTACTAATAACGTGTTTTAAAACTAAGTCAAAAGATGTATATTATGAACGATAAAGTAGACAAAAAAATACTGAGAGAAGATAAAAGATGAGAACTTTTCATTCTTCCAAATATCAAATGTACAAGTATTTCAAGTCTCTCAATTGTTCAAGTGTATGCAATATAAACCCATATACATCTATTTATAGTGTCATGTAGAGACATGCAAAAGGTTGTCATAACTATGACATTAACCATTAACGTAATGGAGGAGGTTATAGATGTGTAAGGTCACAAGAATAATGTTCATGAATGGAGGTTATCTTCATAATTGAGGGGAATAATGGAGGCAAGTAATGAAAGTAATTTCTAGAATTGACATCCACACTTATTAGTTTTATAATAATAGGGTATTATAGAAGACTAGTATTTATTTCTTTAAAAAACACTACCAATTCCTTTATGATATTTACATGATATGTACCATAGATTAGCACGGTGTTATAGAAGATTGACCATTCATTCACAAAAGAAAAATATTTAGTCCTGTATAAAAAATCTTTTGGTGACTTATAAAATGAACTAGATACCGGGGCATGTTAGCACGAGTCCAATATATGTTATTTTTTTATGTTTATTATATAATATAAATAAAATTTAGATCATTAATTATATTTTTAATATGTTTTACATATTTTAAACTATTAACTATTGTAATTTATTATGTACCTTTTTTGAATTGTAATTTACCATTTTAAGTTGTTAGCTATTGTAATTTATAATACTCTTCTTGTCCAGATTTTTGTGACATTGATAGTCAATTATTATATATTTAAAATAATTTAAGTTTTTAATTATTGTGATTTATAATACCCTTTCTTCTATTACAATTTAAGTGATACTGATATAACTTCGAGAGCCAACCAAATATCACGATTGAAGTAGCGAGGCAGACATGTCTTAAATGAGACACAATAACTAATTAGAAGTGATATAGAAAAATTGCTATAAACAATACTTATGAAAAAAAATTAATCGGGCCTCATATAATATGTCAAGTTAATTTAAAATATCAAGAGCTAATTTATCATTTTATGTCTATTTTATCTGTTTTATTAAATATATTTTTTATACTTAGATAACTTATAATAATTAATTAGGGGTGATATAATAAAATTACAAATGAAGCAGTTGAAACAGACATGTCATAAATGTCTATTTTACATTTTTTTTATTAAATATGATTAATTTTTTAATACATAAAAGTCAATCAAATATCACGATTAAAGTAGCGAAGCAGACATGTCTTAAATGACTCGTAATAACTAATTAGAAGTGATATAACAAAATTGCTATAAAAAATACTTGTGAAAAGGATTTAAGTGAGTCTCATACAAGATGCCAAGTTAATTTTAAAAACAAAAGTTAATTTATTATTTTATGTCTATTAGATCTTTTTTTATTAAATATTACTAATTTTTTAATACTCATATGACTTATAATAATTAATTAAGGGGGATATAATAAAATTACGGTTGAAACAGTTGAAGCAGACATGTCATAAATGTCTATTTTATTTTATTTTATTAAATATTATTATTTTTTGATCCATAAATGATATATAATAATTATGGTTCATATCATAAATGATTATTTTACTTTTTATGAATTAAATATTATTAATTTTTTAATATGTAAATGGCATATAATAATTAATTAGGGGTAGTATAATAAAATCGCGGAGCAAGAAGACATGTCGATGAACACGTACTATTAAAACAACTGAAGCAGACATGTCATAAATGTTTATTTTACTTTTTTAAGTAAATATTATTAATTTTTTAATGTATAAATGACATATAATAATTAATTGGGGGTGATATAGTAAAATTACGAAACACACAAACACGTCAATGAAGAGGTGTCTGCTTTACCACATTTCTACGTAGTATAGTAATAATAAAAGAAAATAATTTGTTGTAAGTCTCTTATGTGTTAAAACTGAAGATATATTTTAAAGAGGGCATAAAACAGACAAAAAAAAAAAAATTGTAAATGACCTAAATTTTATTTTTTATTTTTCTGTTTCTTTTTTTTTTCTAGTCTTTAGTAAAGTTAATAATATTTTCTTCGTCTCAAATTACTTGACATGTTTACTTTTTGCATAACTTTTACGAAGAAATTAACAGAGGATACAAATTGACTAATATAACCTTATTAAAATTTAATTAAATGAATGTTTTTCAATTAATGTGAATATAGTTAAAAAAGGGTGATTATTTATCTTTGATTTTTTTAACATATCAACTATTATGAAATATTTTTTTTTAATAAATATGCCAAGCAATTTGAGATAAAAGAAATATTAAGTTAATTAGATATTACACAATCTGTAAATATTGTCTTAAATTTTTCAAGTAATGAAGACTTCATTGTTGTTATTAAACAATAAATGAAGTAATCAACAAAGGGTAAAAATCATTTTCTCCCCTCAAATTTACTTTAAAAATCCCCCCTGCTCCCCCCCATTTTAAATAATAAGTATTCTACTTCTCTTTATTTTGATAATGTCTATTTTAACTTTGACATTCACAAAATCTTCTTATATCAAATATTATTTATTTTAATCAAGTATTTATATATTTTTAATTAATTTTTTTTAATATTATAAGTAGAATGACTTTTTTAATGAACTTGTCACAAAAGTTAATGTTATTTTATTGAGCTAACGCACACGTATCTCTTCCCCCCCCCCCCCCCCCCCCGGCCAAACTATACCCGAAGATTTTATGGCACACTTCAATTTTACAGGGCTTTTATCACCCACTAAACTTATTTTTTCTATATTTTGTGCTCCTTTTTGCTGACGCGACGGCCAAGTATCAGAATTTTTTTATACTCCTTTTGTACTGACTTGGCCAAAAATAGTACAAAGATATCCTGATACTTGGCAGTCAAGTCAGCAAAAAGAAGCACATAAATATAGAAAAAATGAATTTAGGTGGTAATAGACCCTTAAAGTTTAAGTGTGTCATAACAACTTCAGGTGTGTGTATGTATGTATGTATGTATGTATGTATATATATATATATATATATATATATATATGCACATGAGTTTCGATATACTCCCTCTGTTCATTTTTAATTGTCACTGTTTTGTTTTTGGTTAACCTGCACAAACTTTGACTGATATTTTAAGATATTTTTTTTTTATTTTATTAAGACGAAGAAGGATTGCAACTTAATAGCATTTTCATATAGTTTTTTGGCAATTAAAACACTTTATTAATTACCAAGTGAGATATTTACAAAATCAAGAGGGAGAAACCTACTACCCTCTCCTCAAACAAAATAGTGACAAGTAAAAGTGAATGAGGGGTATATATTTACAATATGAGCAAACTTTGAAATTAATTTATTATAAAATATATCTCTATTATTATATATTATTATATTACATGCATTGAAATATGTTTATAAAGTTATTTTTATTTGTTAGTTTCACTAGTATAAATAGATATTACAGTTTTAGATATTATTAATAAATTAACTTCTTTATCCTAGTCACTTATTTCATTTAAAACATCATTAACTTATATACTTAATATATGTTTCTCATGCTTTTTCGTCTAGAAAATAATACTTTTTTTTATTTATAGAAATTTACTACATATGTTAAAAAATAAAAAAAAATATAATGATTTTAAAGAGAAAAAAAAGATTAATAGTGTAAGGGTAAAATAGGTATTTAAAAAAATAAATAGAAAAAAGAAGGGAGGATACTTAGTGCCTGTTTGAGATTGCTTATTTTCCAAAGAAAAACACTTAGTTTGAGAAAAAGTATTTTTTCGAAAAGAATGGTGTTTGGTAAACTTGCAAAAGTGCTTTTAAAAAAATAATAGAAATAGTTTTTCTACTTCTGAAAAGAAGCAAAAAAAATCTGCTTTTCAAAAAAAGCAGAAACAGAAGCAGAAAATTACCTTTTTCATGATTAAAATATTCCTCTCTCTCTCTCTCACACACACACATACACATACTAACATATATATATATATATGTATATATATATATATATATATATATGTATATATATAATTAACATATCTTATAAGTATGATTACAGTTTGATTTTAATAATTTATACTTCATATTTACATCATAATTCTTTATTTTATTTATGATTTATATATTATTATTGTATTTTCACTCATTTTCCTTAAATAAATTTTAAAAAATCGTTGATGATGATCCGAAGAATATATAATTTTTTATTTTATTATTATTAATGATAACAAATGACAGATGAATCACGTTACAAGAATAAATGATATTTTGACAACATTTCTAAATTTTTTCTCGAATATTTAATTTTAAATAAATAATTCATGAAAAGTGACATATTTGTTACCATGTAGTTTACATATATGAAGAAGGAGATGAGCCTTCTGGTATACCTTCAGAAATACAAGACAGATCTTTTACTAGTATGGAGATATTGCATAATAAAATTAGGGATGAAATCATTGAGAATTTTGTGATGTATGAAAGACTAAGTATTTTTGTCATTAATTTTTTCATAAATAATAATTTAATTTATGAAATAACTTTTATATTTATTTTTGTTTGATATTTTAAAGTGATATTTAGATTATTTAAGTAATATATTATTATTAATATTTTAAATGTATTTATGTATATAAATATTGATTGAAAATTTTAGGGTATGTGATAAAAATAAAATTTTAATTAAAAATATTATAATAGATATTTAAAATAAATTTTCTCTATTAATTGATTTTAGTAGTAAAAGTCTATTGATACATGTCCTTTTTGGTCATTTGACTAAAAAAAATATTTCTTTAAAAAGATTATCCAAACACAATCTGTTTATCAAAAATACTTTTCAAATAGATTTACCAAACAAAATTGCTTTTTTTAAAAGCACTTTTCTGAAAAGTTATTTTATAAAAGTGTTTTTTAAATAAATAGTTTTGTAACAGGCTCTTATTGTTTGAAGTTGAGAAAAGATTTTGATTTTTTTTAAGTAAAGTTGGTTTGGTGGGGGATGATTTTCACCCAATCAACAAGCAGTGGATACATAAAATTCTTTTTTTTTTCCAGGGAAAAGAAATTAAGGGTAATATAGTCATTACGTAATAAAGGAGTTCAGCGGCATTAGACAGTTGGAGAGGGAGTTTATAGTAAATTTATATATCTGATCGATTTACAAATAAGAAAACCCAAGCGAGTCGAATAGAAAGGGTTTGCTAGAAAGAGAGAGATAAGAAGGGGAGAAATAGAAAAGGCTCGTTTTATAAGTAATTTTTTTGGTTTAATACTAGTTTTTAACAAAAATTCAAAATCTTCGAAATACAAATACAAAAACAGTTCTCTTCGCGCGCAGTTGTGAAGGAGGAGCCATGGTGGCTCAGATAGAATCCGCCGCCGCTGATGGAGGAGGAGGAAGGGTTGGAGGTTCTCATTCTCCTCCCGCCGTTGATGAATCTCAGTTAGAGAAAACGAAGACGTTGATTTGCGCTCTCAATTTCATCTCACGTAATCTTCCGTTACCTCCTGATGTCTTCGATGCCGTCTCTTCAATCTACCATAACGATGCCAGTGATGTCGGTGATGATGACGTGGACAGTTTGTCTGTGCTAGTGAGTTGTTGTTTCTCTTCCTTCATTTTGCTTAATAGAAAGAAATTCGCATTGTGATCAGTCTCTTTTCTTTTGGTTTATGGTTCCTTTTTTGTTTGAATTTTTCGAATTTGAGTGATTGTGGAAGAATTTAGTTGTAGTGAACTATAATTTTAGATGCTCGATGTAGATACATTGGCATGGAGTATGATTTTCTCTGTTTTAGAGAAGAAAAAGTAGTACTAGAGCTTGATAATTCTTTTTTTGGGGTTCCTTTTTGATTTGAATCTTTCGAATTCGAGTAATTGTGGAAGAATGTTGCTATAGTGAACCATATTTTAGATGTAGATACATGGGCGCATTGCATGATTTTTTTTTTCAGTTTTAGAGTAGAAAAAACAATACTAGGGCTTGATACATTTTTGTTGTCATTTTAATAAAGGCTCCAACAGAGGTAATTTGGCTAAAAGATACGAGTAACAAATTGTGTTGTGACGTATAAACGTATGCAGTTGTGTTGATTGATATGTGATTTTTGTATGTGTAAGCATGAAGAACTAGGTGTGTTGTTTAAGTGTAACTTTTTCCTAGAGGATGAGTTCTTAATTTTTGCTTAATTTGAAGTTTTTGATGAAGCATATCTGAGTATCCAAGCTATATTTTGTTCATTTGCTTAACTTGGGATCTAAAGCATGATTGAGTTGCATCAAGAAAGAGGTCATTTTCAAATATTATGCATTTTAAATTAGCTTCTAATGCTATCAATATGTTTTTCTTTTTATGCAGAATGGTCGAAGAACGGGAAGTTATGGAGACCTGATGGCAGATTTTGAGGAGTCGTTGTTGATGCAACGGTCAAGTTGCACATCAGGTTCTGGTTTGACGAAATTAAAGGAAAATCGTTTCCGAAGCCATATCAAGCATCGCCTAACTGAACTTGAAGGTAATTGTAGCTTAGAATGATGGCTCCCCTAGATTCCTTTGACATGGTTCGGTGTTTACTCCGGACTGTTTGAGCAAGATGTGAAGATTCTTACAGAGCGTCATTAGTTTTTGTGTTGCATACATATCTTTTAGAAAGGTTTTGCCTTTCATTTTGATATTAGAAAACTTGAGCTGCTGAACCTCTTGCTAGTGATATAATATTAGCTTTATTCAAATGATTAGTAGGTATACTTTTGGATTAAATTATTCGTGTTTTGGTTTCTTTATACATGGAGTAGAATACGTCTGGGTTCGATTAGTTTAAGATAAAAGAATAAATGGTTTGCTGAATGGAAGAGTTTCAGTTTAAAAAATGATTTACAGTCCATAAAAGAAGAGATTGAAGTAAAGGAAATGGGTTCTCTTTTATAAACAGAGGGAGACTGATGGGAAGGGGAGAAACTAAGAAATGAGAATTAAGAAAGGAGAATTGAAGATGGCGAAAGACTAAAAAGTCCTCTAGTTAATATGTTCTTTCAGGGCATTTAAGGAAAGTAAAAAGTGGGGACAAACTTTTTAAATGACATATCCTATGCTAATTGGTACAAACTTTTTAAATGATACAAATAGTATTAAAATATACTTGCATTGAGTTGTACTAAACTTTAAGGGGAAAATAAAAGTTCAAATTGATGAATGATGAGTTATTTGGCCGTAAGATGATTAGATGTTGTTTAAATAGCTGAATTTAGTTACTTAAGTATGATCATAACAACAACATACCAAGTGTAATCCTATAAGTGGGATCTGGGGAGGGAGGTTGTTTCCTATAGACTTCAATGCAGCATTGCAAGAAAAATATGATAGTAGAATACGAAGACACAAAACAAATAAAGCAACAAATAGTAATACATATTGAAGACACCCAAGGGCATGGCCTAGTCATTAATGAAGTTTGAGCACCATGAGGTCGCAGGTTCAAATCTCACCAGAGTCAAAACATTGGGTGATTTCTTCCCCGCCATGGAGTTTGCTACCAACTTTCACGTACAACTTCGTTCTCGGTCATATCTATCCTAATATGCCCATACATCTATCTGAGCATCCTCATATTCGCTACTTTCATTTTCTGAATGTGGGTGTTCTTGAATGGCCAACACTCTACCCCATACAACAAGGTTGGTCTAACCACTACTCCATAAAACTTATCTTTAAGCCTTGATGATACATTCTTATCGCATAATACCTTAGAGCTAAGCCTTCATTTCACCTACCTCGCTCCAATATGATGTGCCACATCATCGTCGCTCTCCCCATATTCTAGGATTATGGACCCCAGATACTTAAAGCTTCCTCTCTTGGTATGACTTTTGCATCAATCTTCATTTGCACCCTCTGCTTCATGCGTTACGTCACTAAACTAGTACTCCAGGCTAAGTTTCTCGAGTGCGGGTGTCGGATACGGGTACGGATCTAGAGGTCGGATCCTTCATAGTCTCAATTTAAAGATTCGGAGATATGGATCTAGGGATGGATACGGGTGCGGGGCTTCGGCGAAAAATAATTTAAATATCTAAAAGTAGAGTTATAAAACATAAATTAATATGTTGAAAACTTGAGGAGAAAATATTGTTGCAGAAGAAAATCATGAAAGGAGATAAAAGGAAAAGCGATTACATGGAAATTCCTTTATACAAGGTATTCCATTTTCGTCAATTTCACCTTAACTTTTGTTTTGATTACAAAATTTCTTAAATCTGTCAGGACTTCCTTGTCGATTTTGGTCAAAGTACCCAAAATTGGTTGACCAGATCGGGTACGGATCTCACACCCACACCCACACCCACGTCGGGTCGACATGAGTGCGGCACTGTAAGTGAAGAGTCCGAGTAACTTAGACTCTAGGTACTCTGTTTAGACGTACTTTATTAAAAACCTTTAGACTTTAGGGAGTGTCTCCAAACATTCAACCTTTCGCTAACTCCACCACACGTCTCTGTTTTAGTCCTACTTAAGTATGATTGTCATACCAAATATTCAACTTCAATTGTCTTTCTTTTTTATGTTTCAACGATATATACAAGTGTAAATTTTTTTGCCCTGTATTTAAGACATTGTTGCCTTCTTCCATTTATAGTTGCATACATATCAAGTAGTTGTTGTCGCATGGAAGTAGTATTTTGTAGAAGTTGTACATAAATTCGATCAACATGTGTCTTCCTTTGGATAATTGGTATATCATTGTCAATTTCATGATGAAAAGCTACAAAAGAGTAGTAGTTATTTGTGATAGAGACATCAAAAAGTCATAGCGATAGGATAGGGGACTCAGAGCATTTTTCGGTCGAGACAGGGTTGCATCAGGGGTCGACTCTTAGTCCGTTCCTGTTTGCATTGGTGATGGATGTGTTGACGCGGAGTATTCAAAGGGAGGTGCCTTGGTGTATGTTGTTTGCGGACGATGTAGTGCTGATTGATAAGACGCGGGGGGTGTGAATGAAAAATTGGAGGTTTGGAGGCAAACCCTTGAATCTAAGGGGTTCAAGTTGAGTAGGTCCAAGACGGAGTATTTGGAATGCAAGTTTAGTGACTTGAGGCAGGAGGACGATGTGGTGGTGAGGTTGGATTCCCAGGATGTTTGTAAGAGGGATAGTTTTAAGTATCTTGGGTCTATGATTTAGGGGAATGACGAGATTGATGAGGATGTCTCTAACTGTATTGGAGCAGGTTGGATGAAGTGGAGGCTCGCCTCGGGAGTGTTGTGTGATAAGAAGGTGCCACGTAAGCTTAAAGCAAATTCTACAGAGTGGTAGTCTGTCCAGCCATGCTATATGGAGTAGAGTGTTGGCCAGTCAAGAACTCCCACATTCAAAAGATGAAGGTGACGGAAATGAGAATGTTGCGTTGGATGTGTGGACTTACTAGAGGGGATAGAGTTAGGAATAAGACTGTCCGGGAAAAGGTGAGACTGGCTTCGGTGGAGGACAAGATGTGGGAAGGAAGGTTGAGATGGTTTGGGCATGTGATCAAGAGGGGCACGGATGCCCCAGTTCGTAGGTGTGAGAGGCTTGTGTTGGATGGCTTCAGGAGGAGGAGAGGTAGGCTGAAGAAATACTGGAGGGAAGTGATTAGACATGACATGGAGCAGCTTCAGCTTACTGAGGACATGACCCTAGATAGAAAGGTGTGGAGGTTGCGGATAAGGGTAGAAGGCTAGGATGTGTGCGTGGGTTGTAGCAAGTAGTTACAAGAGCTCATGTATAGCCGGGTTAGTAATCCTAGGACTGTGTCCATAGGTAGGAGCACCTAATTAGGAGGGTCTGGGTGTGGCGGGTGTTTCTGATCTGTGAGTGTATGTTACTACTAGGTGGGGGTCGTATTCCCAATGTCCTATTTCTTATCTCTTATTTCATAGTGCGCTTATTTATCTTATCTCGTATTGCTCTGATTTCTATTTTATTATGTCTTATCCCTTTTTATGTTATGCCATTCATCATGCTTCATTACGCTCTTATTTACTATTCTCTATCTTGAGCCGGGGGTCTATTGGAAACATCCTCTCTACTTCTTTGGAGGTAGCGCGGTATGGACTGCGTACATTTTACCCTCCCCAAACCCCACTTTGTGGGAATACACTGGGTTTGTTATTGTTGTATTTGTATTTTTGGAAAAAGCGTATTAGTTAAATCGTATATATAGATATAATTTTATAATCAAATAATATAACACGATAATCCTTTCTCAAATCTAACACACATCAGGCACTCAGTATAAACTTTGTAAACAGAAGAAAACCAAAAAATAAAGTATCCAAACAAATCTTAAAAGTTCTGTAAAGTCGAGAGTTTTGCTTACTAAAAATATACATAAACAAGAGTATAGTTTGATGATACTTGTGGTAAGTAACAAAGAAATATCAACTTAACGAGTTAAACTACTTCTTTCTACTGTTGCTTCAAGGAGATGATTATGCATTTTACTGATAACTGATTCGTAGATCCTTTTATATAAGTTCAAAATAATCAAAATTTACTTGCTAAACTTGTTCTTTTTCTTCTGGAGAAAGATAATTAATTAGCAATTTCTTTGATAACAGGTGATTTTTGAAACGACTGAATCACTAATAGTTTATCAAATACCCGTTAACTTTAGACATAATTTAGCATTTAATAGGATCCTAATTAAAAATCCAACTTGATTTTCCAATTCACACATTTGCTGTAGCCAAGATTCACCATTTAATAAGATCCAAATTAAATGGCCAACTTAATTTCTCAACTCACACGGCCACACATTCGTAGTTCAAATAAACATCTAACAACAGGGGCAAGTTGGTCTATCAATTTTTGAAGAATATTTTGGTTAATCAGCTTTTAACTTATCATGTTCCTACCTTTAAGCTAACTAGTGTCTAGATGTGTATCCCATAATTTAACATTAAAATTTCTATTATGCAAATAAAGCAAGATTTTCACTATAAATATATATACACACCAATTGATTTCTGTTTCTTATCTGTCTCTGGGACTTTGATGATTAAGGTCAAAAGTTTTATTATTTTTTAGTTAGTTAATCTTCTATCATTGGCGGAGCCAAAATCTCACTAACAGAATTAAATAGAAAGAAGTAAACACACATAGAAATCAACCTATTTAAAATATAGGAAATATACTTTTAAAAAATAATTTATTTAAACTAAAGTTTCGGTGAGAGGGGTGTCAATTAAGTCCCCTTAAACGTAGTCTACTATCTTCATTGTTATCTTATCTGTCAGACTACGGAGTACATGATTTTGAGCATAATCTGTTGACGCAGGTTGTGCATTTACTAGAGTTAATATTGATTTTTGTTGCTTTGAGTATAGGTGTTTGCTAGGCTTTTATTTTTTACTTTTTATGGAGTAATGAGTTTCATTAAAAAAGAGGGCATCACGTAGATGCAAAATTATGAACGAGATAGGAGAGCTGAAAGGACAAAAAAGAGAAATTAGTCCATCTCTTATATGGTGTGCTAGCCTAAAGTATGGGTGCTGATAAAATCTAGGAAAAGATCAGTACTTATTACAGGGGACAGTTCTGCCAGCAAAAAAGATTTAAGAGAACATTTGGCTTTCAAAGGGTGATTGATTAGTAGTTGAGGTGCCATCTGAATACCTTCTATTCCTCTGTCCATAGACACCAATAAATAGCTACAGGAATTATCAACCAAATTTTCTTGATGGTCTTATCAACAACATACCCAGCAAAATCCCACAAGTGAGGTATGGGGAGGGTGAAATGTACGCGGACCTTACTGAAATTCAAGGAAGGGGGGGTGGGGGGTGGGGGGTGAATTGAAATTCTCTTCTGTGTGTCGACTACTGACTCCTCAAAGTCGACTCGTTTGCAGATCAGTGCACTTCACAAACATATTAGATTTAAACAATTAAGCACATAAATAATAGAACATAAAGTAATAACACAAAGATTTATCCTGGTTCGGAACACCAATATGGTGCCTAGTCTACTTCCAGTCCCCTTGGGTTTCAAAGCTTCCTTAGTTCGTTGAATGTTGGGTACGAATACAATGATAGGACACAAGTTCTGAAGACTTATTTTGCTCTCCAGATCTTGTGACACAGCTTCAATTGATGTTACAAAGTTGATGCGATCCTACTCTTTATATAACAACTGCAAACTAAAGTTACAGAGCCTTGTAAGACTAAGAATGAGACACTTTGAATTTTCTCCTTGAAGTTGCGTAACCCGTGTTTGTCTTCAGTCTTTATCATTTAATAGTCTTCGGCTGCTACTCTTCACAAGGAAACCCAAGAGATTTCTTCTCAATCAAGGATTTAAATTGATTCCTGGATTGAGGAATGTAGCCGTTTGATATATCCATATACGGCTTTGGATCACATCCATATCAGATATGTCCGTGATCTATCTTTCCTTTTAGTCTTGTAGAGATTGATGTCCATGTAACGGTTGTGGCCTTCCTTCCTTTTGTTTAGATCCTGATTGATTTTCTGATTGATCTAGTCTGGCGTGATTCTGGGATGGTTTTTCTCCTTCCATTTCCAAGATATTTGATTAATTTGCTTGCCATGCTTGTTTGCGTGCCGTGATCTACTTATGATTGGATGTCCTTCCATTCCTAGAGCCAGCTTCCTTCATTAGTAGTCTTCAATATCATGTAAGGATCCACTTGTTAGTTTATCATTATTAAAATATAGACTTCGGACGTTAACACTTACCACTACATCGGGGAGGTAAAGAGGCTGTTTTCGAAAGACCCTCGCTCACTTGATGGTCTTCTTCAACATTCCATAAACCCCAGCTTAGCTGGGCCCGTCTCAGGTGTAGTGTCATGGTCCAGCTTAGGCCAAAAAATCTGTAGAGCATGCTCCATATATCAGTGGCTGCAATGCAATGCAGTAAAAAATAATGGTCTGTTTCCTGATTCTTTCTACAGAGGTAGCATGTATTTACCATCTGGAAACCTTTCATGCAAAGCTATCCAGTTGAAGCAAATTACCTGAATAGGAAGTTTTGTTCTCCATATCAATTTCCAGGGCCAAAAGTCAATCATCTGTTTTTGGGACCAGATCTGATTGTAACAGTCCTTAACTGTAAATATCCTATTTGTACCCCATACATGGTGTCTGAAAGGCCTTTTGTTTTACTATCATCTCTATTAGTACTTACTATATAATTGTACCTCTCGGATGGATATGCGGGCATACTAGGAGAGATAGGATTAGGAACAAAGTTATACGGGGCAAGGTGGGAGTGACTTCTATTGTGGACAAGATGAGGAAAGTGATGTTGAGATGGTTCGAGCATGTGAAGAGGAGGTGCAAGGATGTGTTCAATGAGGAGGTGTGAGAGTTCGGCTGTAGCAAAAGTTAGGAGAGGTAGAGGTAGACCAAAAAAGAACTTGGGGTGGGGGGGGGGGGGGGGTGATTAGACCGGACATGACACAACTTGGCCGACCTCCTTAGATAGGAAGGTATGGAGGTCTAGAATTAGGATAAAAGGTTAGTAGGTATCTGAGTGTGTGTGTGTGAGCGGCAGGGTGCTAGCCTCCTCCTCTCCTCTTCTTCTGTTAGTAATGTTATTTAGTTATCGCGTAGTTTCTTATTCTTCAATGTGTATTACTATCCGTTGCTACACTTGTTTTGTATCTTGCTTTCTATTGTTTTATTTTTCTTACAATCCTGATACTTTTCTTTTGAGCCAAGGGTCTATCAGAAATCTCTTTACCCTACAAAGGTAGAGGTAAAGTTTGTGTACATCCTAACCTCCCCAGACCCCACTTGTGGGATTACACTGGGTAGGTTTATTTCAAGTTATAAGTACCCCCACCCCACTTCGATGTTACTTGCACAGAATTTGAATAATAGGATTATCTTGCTTAGCATTGAGAGGGTAATCACTCAACAGATTGTGGTATATTTATTTTTAATGACACTGTATTGCTTTACGCCTGCACTTCTTATACATGTGGAAATAGCTTACACTTTCATCTTTGACCAGACTTGCCAACCAGCAGAGGCGAGGACTTGCAATCGAAGTGCTTGCTTGAACTTTATGAATTAAAGGTAAAGATACATGTGTAGTGTTTGTGTTTAATAATACATATGACTGCTAATCATGATTTGTCAATTGCAATGATGTATAAGGGTTTTTCTCTTGTGATTTACATGTTCATCTAAATTGTATTCAACCACTCCAGTTATCTTGCAAATCAATTTCAAGATGTCCTTGCCACTTCTAGGGAGTACTTGCGAATGAAATAAACAGGAGTATTTCGGTATTTCTTTGTAAATTTCAAAAAAAAGGTGTGCTTCTCGCTATAATTTACTGGAAATATGTCCGTGATGAAAAAATAATTTATGTTTTGCTGCAGTATATGATATCCTCATCTTAGTAGCGTGGTATGGATCCAACTGTTATTCTTTGTACGACTTGTGAGTACAATATGAATTTTTTTGATAATTATGGGGATTTGATACACAAATTGAGGGGCAATATTGTCTCCACATGTTAATATTGTTTTTCATGTATTTGCGATCTAATGAATTTTCCTGGAAGCTTTGCTTTATCTATACAAAACCTAAGGAGCAAATATACACATTCTATCAATTCTCCAAATTTTACATACTCAAATCTATCAATATCCTTATTTGTTGTTGCTGGAAACATCAAACACCAGTAATTCATCCAAATACTAAACTTAACTAACACAGCTTTATTTATCATAAGAACAATCCCATATCTTCTGTTATAATTGCATTGTCCCATAATTATTGGACATTAAGTTTGGGATATCCTAAAATAAAAGTAAGTTTTGTCTCGAAATTAATATAACAATTTTCTTGGATACAAAATTGGTACTATTTCCCAGGTATACCTATCGCCCAGTTCAGAATTTAGCTGATGTGCTTCATCGCCCTAATCCCCAATAGTACCTGTCATGCTCCCAATGAGATCTTTCATACCTTTTGAGATCCACCCTACAATATGCGGTAAAAAAGGACTCTTAATAAAGAAAACATGTTTTTAAAAAGCAAGCCTTTCAAGTAAGACTTGAAAGAAGGGCTCACGTCTGATTGGCTAGTTGGTAAGGCAATAGTTTACCAAGGTGATGATCAATAGTTGGTTCGAAAGGATCAAATCATCATAGCTCAATGAATTGAACCAACGATACTGTCTATTGTGAAACTATCCCATCTCCATATATTTACCCTGGGAGTATTTCCTTTTCTTTTGCATCATCTGTGCCTGTGTATAGTTAACTATCGGCTATTTGAGCTTCTAATTTTTGGTTGTAGAAGTGGTGTAGGTAGTTGGCAGTGGTTTGTCTTCTCTTTATTATTTCTACTTTGCAGTTAGCAGATTTACAACACAAAGTTCGGTCTGAAGTGAGTTCTGAATACTGGCTTCGCCTGCATTGTGCTAATCCTGACAAGCACTTGTTTGATTGGGGGATGACACGATTGCGACACCCTTTATATGGTATAGGAGATGCCTTTGCTGTCGAATCTGATGATCCATTGAGGAAGAAACGTGATGCCCAGGTGAAGTGATGCCTTGCAGCCTTTGTCAATTGTGCCATATATATGATATCTACAGTCCTCAAGTTAATGTTTAGATGTTTTCTTTCTCCTCTCAACTTCAGAAATGGAGATTTGATCTTGATGTAGTTAAGTACAAATAGTCTTAGTCATGTCTGCTTTCTGTTGGCAAAGCTGAGAAGAGAGCTATGCTGAGAATTAGTATTTTAAGAATCAGCCACTGGCTTTCCCTCTTGTGACTCCTTGATAGGAAGCTTTTGAATGTGAATTTTACAGAATTTGATGTCAGAAGTTTGTTGGTGATAACAATTAAATTTTGCAGAGGTTGTCAAGATTAGAAGAAGAGGAAAGAAACCGTGTGGAAACTACGAAAAGAAGGTTTTTTGCGGATGTACTCAATGCAGCACGTGAACTCCAATTACAAGTACAAGCTGTTCAGAAGCGGCGGAAACAGAGGAACGATGGTGTTCAGGCACGACATTATTTATTTTCTGCTGTTTGTTCTACTGTCCATTCATTTATTCAACTCCCTGTGCATACCATGGAGCCAATATCGAGTTTGTGACCTAGAAAGCGGATGCAGTATTCACCTGTTATACTCTTAGACATGTGCCGATTTTATCTTACTAGGCTAAAATGAAGTCCATCTCTATTTCATAGGCTTGGCATGGAAGGCAAAGGCAACGGGCTACTCGTGCTGAGAAACTGAGGTTACAAGCACTGAAAGCTGATGATCAAGAAGCTTACATGAAGATGGTGGAGGAAAGCAAGAATGAAAGGTTGACAATGCTTCTAGGGAAAACAAATGAGCTCCTGGGTCGTCTGGGAGCTGCTGTTCAACGGCAAAAAGATGCTGATCATGATGGCCTTGAATCTTTGGAAAGTTCAGATGCTGAAATGGCCACTTCCAAGACTGATACTCCTGGGCAGTCACTTCCTGAGGAAGAAGAGGATGTACTTGATGATGAGTCCACTCATGATGTGAAGACTAATGACTTACTTGAAGGTCAGAGGAAGTACAATTCAGCTGTTCATTCAATCCAGGAGAAGGTAAAGAGGCACACCGCTTCTCTGTTATCTTTTACATTTAATTTCCAGGGATTAATATTGAAGAATTGTCCCTAAGTTTCAGATTTTGAATGGATGTTTAGTAGCAAAAATTGGACCTTCCAGAGGTTTTCTAGATTTGGGTTCTCATCCTTTCTTCTAGGTGGTCTTTGGTCAATGTGCTTGATTTTCCCATTGATTTTAACCGAGTGTCTTCTCATTTCAAAGCAGCGTTTCCATATTTTGGGACTTGGTGTTGATTATTTCAGATGATCTCGTCAGCGTTTATTACTGGTGTTTGTTTATTACAAAAGAAAGTCCATCTTTAATGTAATCACGAATAAGTGTAATCAATTAGATTCTGCAGCTCTATCGTGTAATGAGAAAACATTGTTATACTGATTCATCCCTTATGTTTCTGTTCTTACTTGTTTTATGGAAATATTAGACCTTAGAATGATGCCAAAATTATCTGAATTGAATGACTATCAGGTATGTAGTTGTGAGATTCTTTTTACGATCGACCACTTTATGTCATGGAGCTGAGCTAACTAAAATATAGAATGTGTTACCTCTTTTTGTTGGTAGCATCTTCCAATTTTTCCTCCATCCCAGATCCACCATTCGGGTTTTATGATATATTTTCTTTTAAATTTTAAGAAGCTAGGAGTCTCTACTAGTTTCATACCACTGCACATTCAATTTTGATTTCTATTCTCCAGTCCTGAAATAACATGTTCGTATGCCTATTATTTGTTTCTTATCTCAGCTGAATGGCTTAATGCTGATGGACAAAGATCTATATCGTATATGATGTCCACCAACTCTGTGGCAATTGCAATATACTAGCTGTTTCCCTTTCCTACAACTGAAGTCATTTTAGTAGTTACATCCTTTGTTTTGTGTTATTGATGCTGCAAATGTAATGTAGTATTCATATTTGTAGGTTACAGAGCAACCAGCTATGCTTCAGGGTGGAGAATTAAGATCATACCAGCTAGAGGGGCTTCAATGGATGTTGTCTTTGTTTAATAACAATTTAAATGGAATTTTAGCGGATGAAATGGGACTCGGGAAAACGATCCAAACAATTTCTTTAATTGCTTACCTCTTGGAAAACAAGGGTGTAAGTGGTCCCCACTTGATTGTGGCTCCAAAAGCTGTACTGCCTAATTGGATTACTGAATTCTCAACATGGGCTCCTAGGTATGCACCAGTTTCTCTCTCTCTCTCTCTCTCTCTCTCTCTCTCTCTCTCTCTCTCTCTCTCTCTCTCTCTCATATGCAGGGAGCACAAACACAAATGGATTTTGTCTGTTAATAGGTGCACTGTGCATCACATTTCATGGGATTCTTTTCCTTGTTGCAGCATTGTTGCTATTCTTTATGATGGTAGACTGGAGGAAAGGAAGGCACTGAGGGAGGAGTTGTCGGGCGAGGGGAGGTTCAGTGTGCTGATCACGCATTATGATCTTATTATGAGAGACAAAGCATTTCTGAAGAAAATTCATTGGCACTATCTGATAATTGATGAAGGGCATAGATTGAAAAATCATGAGTGTGCTCTTGCACGGACACTCGTGTCAGGGTATGTGAGATGTAGTTTTTGTTTGTCAAGTTGCTAATGTATAAGAATGTTAACCAAAAAGGGGACAACTAATAGCTTATGATGATAATCTTCTTCTTTATGAGTTTTGGCTTTGCTCCTCAGTTTACTTTTTGCACTCACTTTTGCTGATGAAGGTATATTCAACACACTGGCACATAATTGAATGAGTAATTTGTTTTATCTAAAAAAATAATTGTGGATTATGTCAAAATCTGGAGATCATTATTCTTGGCAGTTCAATTTTCCAAGGAAAAAATGTCAGATGCTGGTATCATTCTCTGATTGAGTTTTGTGATATTTGCAGCTATCGGATTCGACGGAGACTCCTATTGACGGGTACCCCAATCCAAAACAGCTTACAGGAGTTGTGGTCTCTTCTCAATTTTCTTCTTCCAAACATCTTCAATTCAGTGGAGAATTTTGAGGAGTGGTTTAATGCCCCCTTTGCGGACAAGTGTGATGTTTCTCTAACTGATGAAGAGGAACTATTGGTTATTCGCCGGTTGCACCATGTAGGTCTTGGTTTATTAATCACTAATATACACTTCTGTCATGCCTATTTAGTATTTATTGCACCTTTACAGATGCACCTTTTACTTCCCTTATTTAATGCTTTTGACTGCTTTTAGGTGATAAGGCCATTTATATTGAGGAGGAAGAAGGATGAAGTGGAGAAATTTCTCCCTGGAAAAACACAAGTTGTTCTTAAATGTGATATGTCTGCATGGCAGAGAGTATTCTACCAGCAGGTCACGGATGTTGGGAGGGTTGGATTAGATTCTGGTGAGTAGTAGCTGCCCTCCAGAAAGTATTGCCTTTAATTCATTCCAGTTATACGTGGTCGACTTAAATAAAAATTGGGTTTTGGGTGGGGGGTATGGATTTTTTATGGGGAGGGGAGGGGATAATCAACTGTTACTGTTTTGTACTCCCCGTCTCCCTCCTCCCTCCCTTCCCCCTTCTCGGGCCTCTACAGATCGATTTCTCTGAAATCTACATCCTCAATGACACCTTATACAACTCGTGCTCTTTTTTGTTTTTTTGCGCTCCTGATAAGTCTTTTCTCAAAAGCCGCAATCTATGGGGACTGATATTAGCCAAACAGAATAAATTTGCTGACAATGTGACTTTGCAGGAACTGGGAAGTCTAAGAGTCTGCAGAATCTCTCCATGCAACTAAGGAAATGTTGTAATCACCCGTACCTATTTGTGAGTGATTATAATATTCGTGAAAAAAAGGAAGAAATAGTCAGAGCGTCTGGAAAATTTGAGCTTCTTGATCGTTTACTACCCAAACTTCACAAAGCTGGGCACAGGGTCCTCCTCTTCTCACAAATGACCCGCCTCATGGACATTCTTGAAGTCTATCTGCACGCTCATCACTTCAAGTATCTTAGACTTGATGGCTCAACCAAAACAGAGGAACGAGGGACTTTGCTAAAGCAATTTAATGCTCCTGACTCTCCTTACTTTATGTTTCTTTTGAGTACTCGTGCCGGAGGACTCGGTCTGAATTTGCAAACAGCAGATACTGTGATAATTTTTGACAGTGACTGGAACCCTCAAATGGACCAGCAGGCAGAAGATAGGGCACATCGGATTGGGCAAAAAAAAGAAGTTCGGGTTTTTGTGCTGGTCAGTGTTGGATCAATTGAAGAGGTTATATTAGAGCGTGCAAAACAGAAGATGGGCATTGATGCTAAGGTCATCCAGGCTGGCTTGTTCAATACAACATCTACAGGTTTGTCATGTACACAATTGTGTTTTTAGAGAGCACTCCACACCTCCAAGCCAAAGCCTTCTTTATTTTACTTATGGTAAGAAACAAATTACATACTCCTTCCGTCTCAATCCAAAAAGAATGTTACCTTACTATAATTAGAAACAATTTAACTTTAAAAATTTTCTTTTACCCTTAATGAAATGATTTACAGCCACACAAATATCTTAGGATTGTTTTAGACCACAAGTTTCAAAAGTCTTCCTTTTTTCTTGAACACCGTGCCAAGTCAAAGGATGCAATATAAAATGGGATGGAGGGAGTAATAGTTATGCACCAGTTCTTTATTTGCTTTAAAGGTTGACCGGACAAATCAGGTTGGATTATAAGAAAAAATTGCATGTACCAAGTTTTACATGTGCTTTCAACATGTTAGTACTAATCTCTTTTGTTGACATGAATCAAGCATGCTTTTACCAAGTTCCACCTGTGTACTTGCAACATGTTAGTGTTGTGAATGTTGACTGATGTTTCTATCCATGGTTAGTGTTGTGAATGTTGACTGATGTTTCTATCCATGGTTAGTGTTGTGAATGTTGACTGATGTTTCTATCCATGGTCATACTTCTCGATCCTGTTCATAATGAATTCCAGCTTGACATTATTTGTTCATGCAGCTCAAGAAAGGAGGGAGATGTTGGAAGAGATCATGCGTAAAGGTACAAGCACCCTTGGAACAGATGTGCCAACTGAAAGAGAGATTAATCGTCTTGCAGCCCGCTCTGATGAGGAATTTTGGCTGTTTGAGAAAATGGATGAGGAGAGAAGGCAAAAAGAGCGTTACAGATCTCGTCTCATGGAAGATCACGAGGTACCAGATTGGGTTTATAATACACCTGACTCCAATGCAAAGGGAAAAGGGTTTTTATATGAAAGTGCTAACCTCACTGGAAAGCGACGTAGAAAAGAAGTGGTTTATGCCGATTCTTTAAGTGATATACAGTGGATGAAGGCTGTGGAGAATGGAGATGATTTCTTTAATCAATCAGGTAAAGGTAGGAACAGGGACCATCAGTCAGTCTCAAATGGTGAATTGCCAAGTGGCAATGCTGAAGTGGAGAGGAACAGACCGGACTGGAAGCCGGAAACTGTGTCTTTGGTGAGCGAGGGAACAAGTGAAGATACCTTTGGAGCAACTCCCAAAAGGTTCAAATCCGAGAGTGCAAGTTCCATGAGAAACAATTATCACGACTTGTCTGGCAGTAGTGTGGACGGATTATCGTGGAAGGCCCACAGGAGGAAGAGATCAAGCTTAGTATCCTGAAGTTGCCCTTTCACCTAGGAATTATTTTGGTCAGTGAAGCCATTAGTGAATATAGGGGAAACTTTGAAAGAATACAGCTTTGGCTATGAGCATATCAGAGCTAACTATGGGTCTAGTCATCTGTTCGGCTCGGTGTCTTACATGTATATTAGCATCTCATAATTTTTAGGTTTTGCATTTGCTACTATTGATTGTGCAGTAGTGGGGAAATTAGAGATATCAACTGGTGTACCATTATCTCTTTTTTGCTACAATTCTCAATTATTCTTATTTGGAGTTAATGCTGGATCAAGTTTCAGCAACTTGGCAACCATGCATAATATATTCTCAAGTTGATGTTACGAGCTAGTTAACTATTTCGAAGGACAAAGTATCCCTGTACCTGCTATTGGGTGTTTCACCGACCCAGAATGGGGCATTGTATGCAGTGCTTGCCAATAGAATTTAAAAAGGACTAATATGAGTTTTTGATTGATTCTAAGGGAAAAATCAGGGCCTTGAACCACACGCTTGCAGAACTTGAGTGAAAGCAGTTTCACTCGACTTTCTAACTAGATAATCCGTTGGCACCAAAAGATTAGAATCACAAACAGATGTGGATATAATGGAAATAAGCGTTCTTTAGGAAAAATTTGTAACAGTTTTCAAATGAAAGTAGCTTTTGAAAAATGTCGCCGGCAAAAAGGACATCAGCAATAACAAGCTTTCTTGTTTGATTATTGGCGAAGTAATTTTGAAAAAACACAACTCACAAGCGACGAAAGCTGGCACATGTATTTAGTTCTCCTATAAAATATAGCAAGTCAAATGCATCATGGGAATAAAAAGACAGGAGATCATCAAGTCTACATAACACAAAAAAATTCAAAATAAGTAGTTCTCACCCGTACCCTACATAATTCAGCTAGACCTAACTTGACCAATAAGGTAACAGCTCATTCCATCAAATTTAAATGACTGATGGAACTTTAAGTTAGAGCACTTGCTGGAGGAACATAATATGGCCAGCTTGGCAAGCAAAATGGTAAAACCAAAACTGCAACATGCAGAAGTTATCAAGTAGCGGATTCTAATTGCTATCTGGTGCGTCAAGACTTTCCTCTTTCTTGACGTCCAGGATTTTGAGTTTTGATTCTAGTTCATCCTCATCTTTACCCTCATCTCCAGATTCCTCCTCATCCTCATCCTCGTCTTCTCCTTCCGGGTCATTATCTTCCAGGGATGCAAGCATTTCAGGAGATTTCTTAAAGATCTCTTTCAACTCATCAACTCCTTCCTCTGAGATGAAGTTCCCATTCACATTTAGTGATTTAAACTCATCTTTGAGCAGTACGGTTTGAGCCAGCACTCTAGCCCCAGCCCTCCTTATACCAGTGCAGGTCATATCAACTTCAATCAGATGGTTGTGTCCTTGCAGACCCTTAGCAATCTGAATTGCACCTTCATCCTTGAGTTCATTCTCAGCAAAGCTTAGCTTGGAAAGAAGCTGCTTTGCAGCTATACAAGAAGCTATTGCTGGAGCAGCTTCAGCAGTTATATCATTACCTGCCATCTCCAAGACACCAAGTGAAGGGGCTGCGTCTTTAAGAGCGTTAGCTATGGCAATTGCTCCTTCATCCTCTAAATTAAGGTAGCTCAGGTAAACTTCTGTGAGATTTTCATGTTTGCTGAGTGCCTTACTCAACACTAGACCAGCTTCTGGACCAAACATATTGTCCCGCAAATCAAGCTTCTTCAAATGGGAGCACATCCCAAGTGCTTCACACAAGGCAATCCCTCCTTCAGAGCCTACCCTGGTAGAAGAGCACCTGAAATCTTCCAATAAAGGGGAGCGCTTCACAATTTCCGCAATTGCGACAGCTCCTTCATCACCTGTCATATTATTATGAAAATGAAGAACCTTAAGCTTCTCGGTGGAAGGAACTAGCTCGCTAACAGCCCTTGCAGCTTCCTGTGAGATCCCATCATTCATCAAAAATAGTTCTTCCAAGTTGGTTTGAGACTGAAGGAGCTTTCCAAATGCTCTAACTCCCTTCTCACCCAGAGCATTATCAGAGAGATTCAGAAACTTCAAGTTAGAATCTTCCAGAGCTTCTGAGAATATATTCATGACATCAAGTGCTTCTGCCTCATTTCTTCCAGCAACAAAATCTGACAAATCAACTTCCTTCAACTGATCCTTCAAGGATGCCAAGATAGGGCCTGCAATACGTGCTGCATTTACACCAAAGCTTCTATTGCTGAAACAAATTTTGCTGAAAGAGTTTCCAGACTCTTTTAATGGCTTTAAAAGTTCTTGAGCCTCTTCCGCTTCAATAAAAGCCCTTTTTCCTTTTGAGATATCGAAAAAGGTTTCCTGAACAGTAGGAATAACCTCGGAAAATGAAATCTCCTCGTGCTCTGATCTGGGCATCTGTTTTAGAAGTTCCAGGATAAGCTTGCTGCATTCCTTGGCATAAAGTTGCACAGCAGAACTCCCATCACCGTCAGGCTCCTTCTCATAATGTTGACTAGAAACGGTAAAAGCTGCATGTTCAATTTGTTCAGCACTTGTGGCAGCATCTTCCTTGGATAGACAGCGGTACTTGCGGGTGAAAATGGTTGGACTAGAAAGATTGTTCGTCATTCTTTCAACCAGCATTTTTCTTGTGTTCTCACTTGGAGGCCACAGTTTAATTGAAAATGGTCTTCGCTGAGAATTCAATATTGTGGCATCCATTGGAGGAAACCTAGAATCAAGGAATATAGTGGAACATGCCTCAGTTTCTATAGAAAAATAAAGTAATTAGCTTTCAAGACATATAACTACTAACAAGATTCATCTCTGGCAGTTAAGTTTGTGCAAACCTACTTCAACATAACAACAACAACAACAACAAACCCAGTGTATTCCCACCTAGTGGGGTCTGGGGGGGGGTAAGATGTACGCAGTCCATACCTCTACCTCTGATGAAGTAGAAAGGCTGTTTCCGATAGACCCCCGGCTCAAGGCACGAGATTACTTCAACATAAAACAAACTAAATATAAATCATAGGGAAATCAAATTTCAAGAGGTCAACTTCTTCCTCATAGAGAAATGAGATACATTTTTTTGACAAGTCAATATTTCATCGCAAAACACCAAGCAGGTGTCAAAAGATTGATGAAGTTGTTTCTACGTCTGAATCTGAGTATTCCACAATCATCCATCATCGAAAATGAGATTGAGTTTTCTACTCTTTTATAAACTACCTTACAATGCACCATATTCATATACAACAAAGTAAAATATTCAAAATCAAAATTATTACATTCACCAGATGTATTTCATTTCACCACACTAAAACACATTAAAACATTCTTGAATACAAAAAAAATGCTACACATTACAGAAGAAAATTATGAGTGGAGCAGCATATATATACAATTTACAAACAAAAGCTGCTAAAAACATCAGAAACTTGTACTACTAAACAAAATCCTTCTTTTTCCTCTACAAACAAACAAATCTCACGAGAAAAATAAAAAATTTATACCCAACCAAGGGGTGTAACTCTCCACAGTAATTGCAACCTACTCTACTCTAAATACCCTTAAGAAAATGTTTTCCGATTTTCTCATGTTCTGTTGGTCTTTGAAAAATATTTTCCCCGAAAAACAAGCTCCTTAAAAATGACTTGCAAAGTAGGAAAAACAAGTTCTACAAGTAGCATTCCATATTAATTATATCCTCCCTACACCTTCCAACACACCTTATATTCACCCCACCTCACATGTTATTTGCCTAGATTATATACACACACTTCTAAAATAATCTTTTTACATGTATACCGAACACAAAGAAAAAAAAATAAGAAACCCACTTATTTTCCCGAAAAACATTTTCTTTTCCAAAAAACATTTTTCCTTCGTACCAAACATGTCCTAACCCTGCACGTATAGTTACAATGGTGTTATATTCGCACCACTAACTTAAAATCATCGATCCATCTCTAAACCCCAAATGACAAAATGAAGAAAAAACAACATTAAACCACAAGTAAAAGCACAATAAACAAGAAAAATTAACAAAATTACAGCACAGATCTGTGAACTAAATGAACATATGACCAAAAAAAAAGTAAAAACACATACAGCGCAAATGCACAAAAAACCATAGAAATGAAGAGGAAAATAAAAAATCCTTTCTGGGTTTTTCTGATTATGTTTGGTGCGAGTCTATCTGGTGTGACTCACCGGGAAACAAAGCCGCCGCAGAGAGTGTGAGGGAACTGAGGAAAAACACAAAGGAAGTGAAGTGAACAATGCGTGAGGGGGGAACAGTGTCTTATATTTCTCTTCTACTCGGGAGATAACCTAATGTAAATTTTTTTGTTTGAAATGAATTTAATTAAAAAAGAAGAGGAGAGGGGGCAGGGGTGGGGGGTAGCATTTTAATCGAAGGTTTACTTTTTTTTTTTTTTCCTTAAATTACTCCTCCGTTGGGATTTAGTTATCCCCATTTTTCTAATTTAATTTTTAGTTTTACAATTTAAGGACATGATCTTTGTCAAGAGATGTGGAGGATATATATTATCATAGAAGGCTAGTTGAGTAAAAGTATCACTCTACATCATAGTATAGTATGGTAGCTTAGAATTTAGCCGTAGATATCTATCATTATTATTGTCTGTCGTATTTCAATTATCACGTTATTTTGTGACTGAATATTATCTTTCTGCAGCAGATTAGTTGATATATTTTCTTCACTGATTTCCTCTTAATTGTACTTGATTGTGCTACACTTGAGTTGAGGGTTTTTCAAAAACAATCTCTCTACCTACTCGAGGTAGTGGTAAAATTTGCATACACTTTAACCTTTCCAGACCTCACTTGTGAAATTTTACTGGGTATGTTGTTGTTGATGGTGATAATGATGATTTTCATGTTTACTTGTCATTTTTGACAAATCATGAAAAGATAATTTTTTTTTTCATGTTTTATCTTTAACATTAATTACTTATTCTCTAAATTCTTTTTCAATACTCCCTCTAGTCCAACATAATTAAATGAGAAAAGACATCAAAACCACCTTAAATTATATTCGAAAGGTCAAAGGCACACTAAAACTACTGAAATAACCTATTACACGCTTATACATATTAAAAATAATTTTAATACCACCCTGAAACGTACGAACTACTCTCACAATATGTGATGTTTTATACTCACCTGCCACATCCAAGACCACGTCAGTGCCATGTCAAAAATTATAATTGTTACATCTTTTTACTTTTATTTTTATTTATTTATTAACTTTTTGTTAATCATATTTTACACTAATTTAATCACTAAAAACTCTATTAAATACATCTTCTTCATTGCTAACCCATCCACTCGAATCACATCTCACCAAAAAATTTATGTCCAATCTTTGTCCGATCATCATAACCTTCATTTATTTGCTCGTCACAATCCCCATATCATACTCAATTCTTCTTCTTCTTCGTCTTCTTCTTCGTCTTACACCACCATTATCGCCATCAATTTCTTAGTCACCACCACCATCAATTTTTTTTCTCGCCATCCATCACCCAACAAATTCACCACATCATCAAAGTAGAAATTCTTATAATTTGCAAAAATATTAAATTAAAACAAACATTAATTCTTACAACCCAAACAAAAAAACTCAACATCAATCAAAGAACTCAAAAAAATCTATTTTTAGTATTCTTTAAATTCAAATTTCTAAAACACCTATTGACAGTACAATCAAAAGATATACATTTAAATCAATAGCAAAATAACAATATATATCCAAAAAGTCAGTATGAATTTGAAAAAAAATCAATAAATTTTTTTTAGCCTTTATACCATTAAATTATTTACTCCGTCAAATTGGATTTTCTGAAAAATAAAAATTCTCTATAAAAAACTATTGAAAAACCTATAATTTCAATAAAACAACGATTTTTCATTCAAAAAGTTACATTTTCTTAACTTGTGTCTCATTGATTATTTTAACTTTTTTCATTCTTTTAATGAAATGGGTGTATGATTTTCTTTGAGAAAAGAAAGAATGAAGATGTAACTATTAATGAGGAAATATAAATGAAGATTTGAATGATATTGAAGAGAAAGAGAGTGGGGAAGATGAAGTTTTCTTTGAACGTAATGTCGAAAATGGTAGTTCAATGTGGGTTTTGGAGAAGAGAGAGAAAATGATGAAGATGCAATAAAGAAAGAAAGAAAAATATAAAAAGGTGAGAAAATCAAGAAAAAATGTAAAAAAAAAATCAGAAACGGGCCTCGTTTTTGTTTACTTTTATTTTTGTGCCATGTCAGCTTTTAGGATGAAAATAAATTTATTTTTAAATAGTAAAAGTGTGTATTAGATCATAGTTTAGGTGTTATTTCGACTTTTCAAGTATAGTTTAAGGTTGTTTTAATACATTTTTTCTAATTAAATTTTTGAATACACACCTATTAAGAAAAAGAAATTAGGTCATAAATTGTATTTACATTTTATTTTTATCCTTTTAGATATTATCAAACTTTTCTTGAAATTTCAGCCATATTAAAATAAAATTAATTAAGTCTCTTGGAACTCATAATATAAAAAGCGTAAATGAAGGAAATTGAAAGAAATTTTCAACATATCTCTTGATGAATGAATAATTAACTTATTTTGGACACTGAAAATAGCTTAAAAGTTTACTTATCTTGGACCAGTGGGAATACCTATTACTAAACATAAATTAAGAGGGGCAATATTGTAAATTCACTATATTAATCATTATTTTATCAATGAGTGTGTCATATCAAAAAGTGTCAAGTAAAAGCGAATGAAGAAAGTAAAATGTATTCTTATCTGAGTAGAATATTTTAGGAAAGTTTAAAAAATATATTGTTCATCACAAGTAGTCCAATATATAAAATTGTACAATCTAATGTAATAGTATATTTCGGTGAAAAAAATCATATATAATATTTCAACCTTATATAAAAATATAAATGGTATATAAAAGATCATTATATACAAACATAAGCTAAATTAGACAAAGTGTCATATGAGATTTTATATTGTGACACTAAGGATTCGTTTGGCCATAAATTTTTTAAGTGGTTTTGGGGAAAAAACTTGAAATAATTTAAATTTTTAAATACTAAAAAAAATTAGTATTTGAGCCAAATTTCACTTTTTGAGAACTTTTAAAAATGAAATGAGTTTTCCTAATACTATGACCAAACACACGGTGAAATTTTACCCAAATCTTCATCAATAATTAGCTTGACAAAAATATTTGAGAATCCATGGTCAAAGCTAGCTAAGACTAGGTGGAGTGTAAGTTCAGTGATGTGCCTCGCGTAGCAAAAGTATAAGTGAGGTTGGATTCTCAAGTCATCTTCAAAAGGCTATTTTCAAGACAACTGAGAGATTGATGAAGATGTCACACATTGTATTGATCTGGGGTGTTTGAATGTGATGCTTTATGTGCTAAAAAGGTACCACTATGAATTAAACGTAAGTTCTAGAGAGCAAAAGTTAAGTTCTAAAAGAATTATGTATGGATTGGGGCATGCCGTTCTAAAGCTAGGATCTTATTCATATTTTTATTGATTTGTTAGGTTTTACTTCTACTATTATATTTCTGTAAAGTCTGAGAAAATGATGCAACAATATCACTTCATAATTTTTATGCATATGTTATATATTACAATAATATGAATTTGAAGAAAAATAAATTTAATTTTAACATATATCCACTTGCAAGATTTGACACCGTAAAAACTTATAAACTTTTCAAAAAGGCATATCATCAATCTTTATACCGAGACATGAATTCTATCAACTAACTTATTATTTCACCAATATATATTATTATCATCAATCTATCAAGTATATTAACCCATTTTAGAATCTCACCTTTTAATAAATCAGAACTATAATTGATATATACAACTTATAATAGTTATATCAAGATTGAGAATATAAGTATGTTTTAATAGTTTAGAGAATATGTTTTTTCAGCCAGTCTAAAACATTTATCTCTGCTCCATCCCGTTCAATACATACAAAATGCACTAGCACAAGAAGTTTGAACTACACTATTTTCAAAATCAAGATAAATTACATTTAATCTTGTGCTACAATCATATCAATGGCTTGTCCAATTTCTACCCAAGATTGTGAACACAAATCTTTATACTCATAAGAATCGATGATTTAATCCCCTGTATATTAGCTAAAACTTTATGCACTAAATTATCTACTATATAAGTAAATAGACACATAAATGAATGTATGATCTATTAAATCTTTTATTAAAATTGATTTAACAATTATTCTATAATAAATTCTATATCTAAACACATGGTCAATAGCATATGTCCCAACAATCTCACACTTAAACTTTTAACCATCACAATTATAATAATGTACTATATCTAAATACATGATTAATAGTATATATCCCAACAATATTCCACTTAGACTTTTAACCATCATAATTGTTATATTATACTATATCTAAACGCATGGTTAGTAATATATCCTTAACAGTCTTTCACTATGATGTTTCACCTTTGACAATGAATAGAATGCTATGTCTTAACACGTGATTAATAGTATATACACCGACAATCTCTCATTTATACTCTTAACTATGCATCTACAACTTACACTAATAATCCTTTTATATTACTTATCGAAAGGATCTTATCAAGTTTTTTTTTACGCAACTTCGTCTAGTAGTACTTCGTCGTAACTAATTAATTTGGTACTAGATATTCAAGTATCATATCATAAAATACTCTATTAATGTGAGTTATATCATGAAACTCTCTCAAGAATAATCAACAAATCGATCCCTGTTATAATTCTCCCACTACGACTAAGTACTATTACTATAGTCACGCTTTCAAGTTCTAGAATCTTAATATTTTCTTTAAAATCTTTCGGTACTGAAATACTAATGACTTTTTCATGAAGTGTTTTTTGCTCGCATTACTCCCATTACTTTGAGATAATATATTTTTTTTATGTCTATCAACTTTTATTTTATTTTCTTAAATACAATGGAATGTCACTTCTGACATGCCAGTTAGATGTTCTTGAGCATTTGAATTTTCAGGTGACTTATTTGTTGTTTTTTAGATCAGTTCCTGTAAAACTAATTTACTTCTAGAAATATGATTTATTAAATGATCATTTTCTAGAAATTCGACATTTGTGTTAACAGTTATCTTATTTTATTTAGGACATTAAAATAAACCTCCCTTCATTCTTTTTGAATATTCAATAAACACATACATTCTTAATTTCAATTTGTTCATGCCTCCCTTTCAGCACTTGTGCTGGACAATTCTATATCTAAACCTTGCACAGACTAAACTTACGTCAAATCTACAATTCTCAAGTTGTCAAAGATACTGACTTGGAAGACACTGCATTTGAAATGTAATACACAGTTCATAAGATATATCTCAAAATAAAAAAGAAACAACTATGAATATGTCAATTATTAATCTTATCATCTTTGTAAGGGTTTATATCTTTTCTCTTTTACACTAATCTATTATAAAGTATCAAGTATAGACAATTATAATTTAATCAATCTATCAGATAAGTAATTAATGAACTCTTTAAAGAGGTATTCGCCACTATGATTAGATCATAATGATTTAATAAATTTTTCATAATTCTTTTTCATTTCTCTTTGAATATCCTGAGTTCATTAAATATTCAGACTTATGAAGCATCAAATAAATATATTCATATCATGAGTAATCTTTAGTGACTGTTCGACAATACTCAAAATAACCTCTTGCCTGAATGCTCATGTTACCACACAAATCAGGGTGGATTAATTCTAACTTATCACTACCTCTCTTATTTTAAGAGGAAATGTCTCTAAGTCATTTTTTTCTTCTTAACAGGACTCACAAGTTGCCGTGTCTTTGCTTTCAATGAACTTTAAATTCTAGTATCTTGACCTACCTCAAAGTGCTATCTAAAAAAATGACATAAAAGCCAGTGTACAGATAAGTTTCATTCAACTCTAAAGAATATTTTTCTTTTATGAGACAAATCAATATTTTTTAATTCATGAGAGATATATCAATAATTAAGAGTCAACGCACCAAGTACAATAAGAGATAATATTTATCATACTCAATAACTCAATAGTTACAAGAAAAATAAATAAAGTATCCATCTCTTATTTAATTAGAAACTAAAATAAATTCTAGCATAAGACACATATACAATGCATTATTTAGGTTAATGTCTTATCTCTGTCAAAAAAATTTACTAAACAGTAATAAGTGAATTGGTAAAGTCTATAGAGAACTTGAGATATAACATATTAAACAAATCAAAATATATCGAATAACCTGAATAATAAAATTCAGGGCTCATTAAGTATATATGTATTCACGCTTCTTGAATGACAATCAATGAATTTGGAGAACTACTTATGCAATACATATATACAATGACTGGTTATGCACTCCATAAATTTTTACAGACGTAACTCAGATGGAGAGTCTACTGTTAGTTTAAGTCAAGTGGAAATCAACTCTAGTTACATTGATCCAATCATATATTCCTCAATTTGGGAGAGTTAATACAAATTACTAAAATTAGTGATTAAATATATTGTGACTTGTATTAATTTCATTCGGTATGAAGAAAGGCCTAAGTCAGCACGTGAACTTAATACTTAACTACTATTTAATCTCAATAATTATGAAAAGAATCTCTATCACCAAAAATGACCAAAAATTCATCTAATCCACCAGAATTGTCCAAAAAATGACATATTTCTTACTGGCTCGGTTAAATAAATCTATCGAATTTCAGATCACTCAAAGTAGTCTTTTTTTTTCGAATTTCAAAATCATGATTAATTTGGTTGAAAATGTTGTTTGATCAAAATAAGATTTAAAAAAATTTCCGTTCAGTAATTCTTATCGCATATTATCATTAGCATACATAAATGCATGAATCAAGAACAAAGAATAAAAAATTGAAATCTATTTACACAATCTCAATGCAATTTTTTAAAAAAAATAGTATTTATATGTAATCATTGAATATTAAAATTCAAAACATACCATATAAACATCTATGCATCTTGAACAAGTTTCATTAGAAAAAGAACTATTCATGCAGCATACATATGTGATGTCAAATATTCACTTCAATGAATATAAAACAAAAGCTAATTCAGAAGAAGAGTATATTGTAAATTTAGATTGAGTGAATATTAATCTCATTATCATTTATTCCATTGATTCAATCATATGTTACTCAGATAGGGAGAGTTAGTAAAAATTATCAAAATTAAAGATTATATCTAGTGACTTATATTAATTTCATTTGATATGGAATAAGGTCTAAAAACATCACATGAACTTAATACTTCACTAGAATTTCGTCATGAAGATCCTAGAGAAAAATTCTCCATCACTACTAGATCATATCTGAGTTATTTTCTTATAAAATTAATTTTTTTAAAAATAAAATTTACCCAAAATACCACCTAAGCAATATCAAATGGCCAAAACATCGTCATTCATTACACAATAGTGAGTATTGCTTTCTGGATCGTTTATGATGAACCTACTGAATTTCAGGTCAATCAGACTTCATAAAATTCTTGATCTCTAAATCTATGACCAAATTCGAAAAATAATAAATTTGAACAACTTAAGAAAAAATAATGTGATCTATATTCTTATCATAGTTTATTCATGTTTTAGATTTAACATATATAAGATCAATTTAAAAAAAAAATGTCATATTTAATCAAATTAATCCAATAAACTATCCAAAATCAATATAAACAATCTCCGAATGATGAAAGACTGGATCATTCATGGAAAAGCAGTGAATATCGCTCACGGGTCATTTTTGACGAACCCATCAAATTTCAAGTCAATTGAAGATCATGAACTTCATTATTATTAAATTATGATCAAATTTTAAAAATACAATTGCTTCATGCGTAGGTGAGATAAAAAAATAATTTATAATTTCATTCTCTTCATAACTAATCCATGATCCCAAGGCATATATTTTGTTCTTCTTTGGTAAGACAATAAAAATTATCCTTTTAAGTCTTTATTAATAATCTTGAGAATCCAAGATACCATATTTTCTTCTATAGAAGTGAAAACTTTAATATCTTTTCTCATGAATCAATTATATGTGACTAATATCGAAAAGTAATATGATCTTTTGGGTAAATAAGCTTTTACCATTAATGTACACTTATTCAGGATAATTTATGTACGATACATTGGACAAATTTCAATGCCTCATATAAATAGATCACATCCTATTTATTAATCATAATATTCAATCTATGTATTAATATAATTTCACATATATAAAGCCTTAAGAATTTTCAATAATTTCAAATAAATAAATCACTCGAGTGATAACCATTTATGAATCATAAAATTTTAATTTATATAATATTATATACATACAAGAAAATAATAATAGTAGTCCTTTTTGTATAATTATTCTCATTGACTAAACCGGTTTAGTAAACAAGAAATCATTAAAACCATAAGTTCTAAATAAAGAAAAGGGATATGGACCTTAATGATACTTGTCAGCATTGGCACGTGAAGTGCTAATAAACACTAAACCTAAGAATAATTCCAAGAAGTAAGGAAAAAGAATTGCATATCCATGGCTAACGTGCGCTATCCAGCTAAACGAGGCTGAGGTCTGCCTAGGAAATTCACAAAACATCGAGATGGTGATATAGAACAAACTATAATTAAGGAAAATCTAGAAAATGTTGTAGTACAGAAGGATATCAATTAACAGTAACTGCGCAAGCTGGAGTAAAATCCCCAAATCTAGCACTACAATTTTCAAAAGGTAAGTACAGAGGTGAGTACTAGCTCAACTACACCAGTAAAATTGACCACAAGTAGTTTGCATATGGATAAACTCAACACAAAGAACCACAGATGCAACAGAGGAACGAAGAGGAGAAGATTCAACTAAGGAATGGAATAATGCGTTAATTCTGTATAAGATGGGGAAGGCACCAGGGTTTGCACACCTAAAAGCTTACATAGCTAGATACTGGAACACTACAGCATTATCAGAAATTTATTGGAATGATGAGGGTTACTATATAGTCAAATTTCGTAATGCGTAGGACAAAGATGATATACCTTGTTCAGGCCCTTACACTATGAATGGAATGCCTTTATGCTTGAAGAAATAGAGTTACACATTTGATTTTCAAAAGGAGATGCCAACTACGTTACCTTTGTGGGTAAGACTCTATAACCTGCCTTTGGATTGCTGGGGACCTAGAACTTCAAGTAAGATTGCAAGCTGATTAGGTGAGTCACTGTTTGCTAATGAATTCACGAAGAATCAAACTAGAATCTCTTATGCAAGAGTACTAGTGGACATGAATATAAATCAGGAACTACCAAAGAAAATTGAAATTGTTGATCCTTGTCACACCTTTTTTTACCGAAAAAGATATTAATTTTCAGTTTGGAAAAGATTTTTATTATTAAAGAGACTAAAAAGAACGGTGTTTCAAAAAAGAATTTTGCAATTAAATTCAGAGTCGTCACTTGGCATTGTTTGGTGTGTCAAGTCATCTTTTTAAATTCCTTTTTAAAAAAATAGTGACTCTTCAAACTGATCCATAAATAAAAATTTTGGTTAAGAAAATTTTTTAACCGAAGGAAAGGCGTTAGGCACCCCTCGGTCCCGTGATTTGATCATGATCTCTTCATTGAGTTATATCGGCTAATATGACACTATGAGATGATAAACTCACAAAAGGCACCCATACGCAAACAAACAAACAAACAAATAAAGTTCTAAAAAATAATATCCGGAATCCAATTAATACAGTCTCAAAAATGAAAAAAATACTGAAATGAAAACCTAAACTAATTTAAACTATCCTAAACTATGTTCTACCCGACGCCCCGGGCTTTTATTACCAACATCCTCCGCATACATAATATCTCGGGGCATTCTTCGGTGTAAGTATAATTTATCTCGGGACATTTCCCGATGAAATAAATACATAATACCTCGGGGTATTTTTCAACAAAATGAATACAATTTCAATTTCGTGTGATAAAATAGAAAACTATTCAAACACACACTCAAGCATTCGATAAGGATGAAATCCTAAAATCTGCCTACCCCACTTGACGACCTAATCATGATATTATCGAGTTGAACATTAATTCATAATTATTCTAATTCTAGTTTTCTCTTAATCCGACAACCCGACATAGATTAACTCAATTTAATGGATCCAATTTCAATTTAAAGACAAACTCCCTAAGTGGAACTAATTATCCAAACCCATATTATCATCAAATTTATACCATCAAGATCAATTATTCATAATCAAATAAGCATCAAGTAAAAATCACCCAAAAAATAGAACAACGATATCAAATCACATCCACAATCATATAAAAAATTAAAAAGGAGAGAAGAGAGAATTAGACCTCAATTTTTACTTCAATCCATCAAATTACTGATTGAAGCTTCGACCGCAATAACTCAAAATAAACCTCTGATGGACAAACCCGACCCCAACTCTATTTTGCGACTAGACGGTGTTGGTCCACCAATAGCTCGTCGGTGGTGGGACTTTGCCGCATGTGTTGTTTTGGAGGTTGAATTTTTGGTTGTTAATGGAGAAATCGGGGCATCTAATAGGTGTATATAACAGGTTATTATTTTTTTCTAGTAGAGTGTCTGGTCAGGAATGGGTTTGGTCGGAGAGTAAATGGTATTTCATTTTCTGACAAAATTTTGTTGGAATCGGGACAAACAGGTCGATTTTGGTCATTGACTTTAGGTGGTTTGGTGTGGAATCGGAGCTGGTGATTAAGTAAAGCGTTAATCAATAGAAACTCACCAAAATTAATGTGAATTGTCGGTGGAAGATGTCGTTTCCGATGAAAGTTCACCAAAAAATCTCAAATTCCTCTACCCTTTTTTCTCTCTATCTCCCCCCATTTTTATCCTTTGTGAGCTTTCTCTCTCCTACTGCATATGTATTTTTCCCTTATTTTGCTCCTCTTTTCCTTCTTTCTCTTTCTCCCCCTGCTCACTATTTTTCCCATATTTTGCTCCTATTTTTCTTCTTCCTCTTTTTCTCTCTACTTATTATTTTCCCTCCCCTTGTTCACTAATTTTTCTCTATATCTATTCATTCTTTGAAATCCCCAATCTCTCTCTCCTCTTTATTGCTTGTATTCTTGCCTAAGTATGTATATGTATATGGGTATGTATAGTGTGTGTGAAGTGTAAATCTCTATGTATTTTATTATTATGTGTGCATATCAGGTTTTATATGTGTTGTTGTATGTTCATTTGGGAAGGAAAAAGAACATAACTTGTGAGAGGGGAGCACGTGGGATAGGATGGTTAGGGTTGTGAGGTGCCCATTTTTTTTCTCACTTTGTTGTTATTAGATAAGGTTAAAAATATGTGATAAGGAGACGGGGGTTGATTAGTTTGTCCATTGTGGAAGAGTAATTAAATAGGGTAAGGGTGTGTGGTAAGAGTATGGTGAATGGGCTAAGTTGATGTCTGGAAGAGTAAAAATTATGTGTCTACATCATCCCTTCTTTGACTGTAAATACAAAGTGTTTGCAGATAAAGAAGTAGACACGAGATGAAATTTAACCTGACCATCATTCAAAAGAAAGAAAAATAAAGATAGAGTGCGATTGAGTCTTGGTTTTAGACATCTTACATATCTCGAGTTATGAGAAAATCAGGTCTCATGTAGTTCAAAGGGTTAAAAAGGAGAAGGACTATACCAAGTTGGAGAGTTAGGAGAGATCCTATCGAGGTCCCCGTCCGTAGCTCTTTCATTATATCAAAACTAAAAATTACAAGTTAAAAAGATAAAAAAATTACAAAAGTCCTAGCTATACAACTTCTCTTGATTCTTATCTTGAGTTTTCAGTGCTTTCTCAAGTGATAGAATATCTGATTTTCTTTGGGTTGAACTTGAAAATAGATTCTTTCTCCATGCAAAATTTGATATTGGAGATGAACTTGAAAATTGACCATGTACTTCAGGTGGGACTTCTTCACTTTAACTTGAACTTGAAAATTCTCACCATATTATCCGGGTGGGCTCCTACTTATAATTTTAAATTCTTCACCCTATTCTCCAGGCCAAATTCTTACTTACTATTTCTTCACCCTTATTCTTCAGATGAGCTCCTGACTTGCAATTTCTTCACCCTATTCTCCAGGCGATCTCCCGACTTTCAATTTCTTTACCCTATTCTCCAGGCGGTCTCCTGACTTGCTATTTCTTCACCCTATTCTCTAGCGAGCTCTTGACTTCACCCTATTCCCAAGCAAGCTCCTGACTTTCATTTTCTTCATCGTATTCTTAGGCGGACTCCTGACTTGTTATTTCTTCACTCTATTCTCCAAGTGGGCTTCTAACTTGCAATTTTCTTCACCCTATTTGTCATGCCCCAAAATCCCATCGGACCGGACTGGCACCCGAAGCCGAGAAGGCCCGAGAGAACCCGTTCAAATACCTGTACTTTCACTTATATGTCACCAAAAATTTGGACAGCACTTCGTTGCATATAGAAGGGTCTAATTACCTGTATCAGCACAACACGCACAAATATATATATATATATATGTATATATAATACTTGGTCGTCGGGGCCACCACATATACAAATATAACATCACTATATAAACTTCCATGACTTTACCCTTCCTTATGTCTACAAAGCCTCTACGATATACATGACATAACTAGGGTCGGGACAAACCCTCGCCCACACATGACTCCTGTACAATAACAAAACATAAGGGACCGACTCGGAAAGCTCCGAATCAAACTGGAGCTCACCAACAATAGCTGTATGACCTGGCTCCTATCTATGCTGTGAATGAGCTGAAGCACCTGTGCCTGCAGCATGAAATGCAGGTCCCTCGTGAGGGACGTCAGTACGAAATATGTACTGAGTATGTAAAGCTGTAAATAATCATATGTGGTATGAGGGATCAAGAAAATCAGACGCAAGTGAATAAATCATAATAGAAGTGAACCACACTTCATAAACACTTTTAGGATCATATACATTATCTTATCATTAATCTGAATTGGGTTCTTGAATTCAAACACATTTGTGGAATGGTATACATTCGTTCATTTCATTCTTTACAATTATCATTCGCCATTACCTCCTTCTCCCGAACCTCCAACCACCTAACAATAATCAATACTGTACCGTACTGTGACCATTAGGCTGCCCCCAGTACATATCAACTGTAATCATATCAAATATTGGGATCGGCC